>NC_056744.1:988827470-989129970 GCF_019279795.1 Protopterus annectens
TAGGAAATAAACAGGTGGCCATCCAAGACAGATAATGTCACATGTAGCAAACTGGTCATGCAGGCTGTCTAGTAACATGCTGCAACACTGAGTAAGTTGCAGAAATGTCTAGCAAGTACTAGCTATGCAGTACCCTTGTCAGAAATTGCCTGGACTCTGCATACGTGTGGCTACAGGTAGCGTATGCATAACAGAAAAAGTCACCAAAAGGCATGCATTGCAATGTGTACTGGTGTATCAAGACCACGTTGAGAACCTACAGACAGTATCAAGTAAGATACATGCACTGCACAACCAACACCTCACCCCACCTCAGGCCCACCATCCCATCTGTACCTTGCCGGTGCCAGTGTACACCTGTATGTTTGCCATTCATTAGCTGGGACTAGGTTGCTACACATTGTGTTCAGTGTTTGGGACACTGCAAACTGACACACATGTGTAGGCCATAGCTGTCAAGCATCTGCAAAAAGGCCGAATGTGGGGAGAGGGTGTCATCATGACACAACAGGGCACTACAGCAGGGATCCTAAGGATGCTATGAATGACTATATCTGCACACAGTTAGGTTCAGTAACTGTGGCAGACATAACCCTAACTCCACAGCAATAGTGACAGCAGTGTGTGAACTCCAAGGGATGTGCACATGCGTAGACCATGCAATCATGCAGAGTTGGGGGACATGTGTAGGGCAGATTGACCAAATACTGGTAAATGTAGATGGCCCATGCTAGTATACCCCTGCCAGGAATAGTGACTGCTGTAGTATACATGGAGCTGGAGAACAACTGATAAAAAGATTAAATGATATCACCAAGTAGATTTCAAGCACAAAGATTTATTCCACACAAAAATCCAGGTTATATGCACAAGCTTTTGTCCCTGCTCAGTCAGGAACTTCTTCAAAGTGATTTAGTTAGTCAGATACACTTCATTTAAATACTTGAATAGCATATAATCAATCCTAAACACACCCCTTATTTACATAACCATACCTCACAACAGTACCTAATAACTCGGTTTTTACCGAGTTTTGGGGTCCAAATACTGGGGTGCCACGATTCCCAAGTAGCACCCCTACATTTCTGACTTTTCCCAGCTTTAGTTCGTATTTTATTTTTAATTTTTCATGTATTTTTTTTTTATTTTGAGCTGACATCATCACGTGTCGATGATGTCAGCTCTGTCAGGGCTATCAGCCTGTCGAATTGAACTCAAGGGCTCCAAGGGCACATTTCCAGCTTTTCCCATAATCTATGAGTGGGAGCAGTTAGCAGGTTATTCAAATGAGCATTTTAGCACTTTAGCAACAATTTATTAGCTTTGGAAACAGCTCCCTCTAGCTCCCGGTTCTGGCTCACAAACAATGAATGGGTGCATTCTTTGGCTTCATACTTTAGAAACAGAAGTCATGGGTTTTCAAATGAATTCTGGCTCGCAAACGAGCACTTTCCTTGGCTTCATACTGTGGAAGGAATGGGATTAGGCTGCCAAGCTGTATTCAAATTAACTGCTCCAGCATTCACGAACAATTCAGGTAGGAAAGGAGAACCACTTATTTCTGGTTGAAGAGTGCGTGCATGTGTGAGTTTGTGAGTGTGTGTGTGTGTGTGTGTGTGTGTGTGTGTGTGTGTGTGTGTGTGTGTGTGTGTGTGTGTGTGTTTGTGTGTGTGTTTAAGTTGTTTACAATGCAAACTGTTTGTATTAAACAGGCATATAATCCTAGGTAAAACATTTTCAAAGTTGGTGTTTCATGCTACAAGAAAGATGCCTCAGTGGCAAGGTCAGACAAAATCCTAAATTCAGTTCAGGTACCAGGCAGCTATTTCCTGAAGCAGAAACATGTATGTGGCTTGATGTGTAAAGCAATAATGCTGGACACAAATTTCTAACTTTCTGTAGTTCTGTTCTTCACCTGCCATGGTACTGTATGTGAATACATACAAACACAAGTATGTGGTCTCAGAATTGTATCTCACTACTGCTTGCTCTCTCTCCTTTCAACCAACCACTGTTAACTGCACAGGTACAGGCAAAAATTTACCAGGCCTCGAACAGAAGCACTCTGAATCCAAACCTAGTCACCAGACCCATCTGGAAGATACAATCTGCATAGCTACTGGTAGATTCTATCCAGCCCAATACCCTACTCCCATGGTGACTCAAGCTTTTCCACAATTCCCTGATCTCCAGTATGCCAGCCTCTTGTACTGACAGGCGCAAGAACTTAGAAGGCATAAATACAATGTTCCCCACTTAGCATACTGTGTTACTCGCATCAAGCTGTAAGAAACATGATTGTGACAACCTTTTTCTTCAGTCCTTTACTCACTCACAAAACTCAAATCATTTTTGTTCAATGTTTGATTTCACCAAGTAGAACTAGAGGGCTTTGCAAACACAATGAGGTACAAAGGCAATTCAATGATTTCTCAATTTGTAGCAATGTATTTTTGTGTAAAAACATCCAATGACTGGCAACAACTACCTAGCAGACTAATCCCAGCAAGAACACTGTGCAGACTCCATTTCTCCAGGCACCATTCCTGCTACCTGACATCTGTCAATGACAATGGTGACAGTAACACCAACATACTTGTTTAACCTTAGTGACAAAAAGGACTGTTGGTGCTTCACTCTGTTGAACAAAATGATAAGCAGAAGATAAATGATCATCAAGTATATCTATATCACACACTCCCAATATTTATGTATTTATTTATTTATTTTACATTTGTTAACCAGGATAGTCCAACTGGATACATGTCCATTTTCAGTGAAGGCCCGGGGAGAAAAGCTCCAAAGAAACACATATGCAAGACATACAGACAATATATTTTACATGTTTCTAGTATATTCAACCAGACAATATAGATGAGCACACATTATTAATTTCTTACAAAGACATATATAATGATCAATACATGTACTAACAATATAGTATGTTAAATATCCTATCTAGAGTCACAGAAACATATATGTGGTTTGATGTGTAAAGCAATAATGCTGGATACAAATTTCTAACTTTCTGTAGTTCTGTTCTTCACCTGCCATGGTACTGTATGTGAATACATACAAACACAAGTATGTGGTCTCAGAATTGTATCTCACTACTGCTTGCTCTCATAAGTGATATCAGTGACGTACAATGAATGCCCACAACTGGTGCATTTCACACCTAAATTTTCCCCTTTAAACTATATGCAAGGTTCGTTTAAAAATTATAAAAACTTTCCTTGCCCACCAACAGATGTTTCTGGCATTAATGTAGAACACGGAACCTCACAAGTACCTTTGCATAACTCTGAATGTATGTCACCCAACATAACATTCTGCCCACTGCTGTATCCATAAAATTCTGACATTCTAGAAGGTGTTTTGATTAACTCTGTTTTTAAGGGGATTCTATTGCCCCCTTAAACCCCCACTCACTTATTTGGAATAAAGGCAGTTTGGGTGGGTTAAAGGTGGCAGTAGCCTCCATTACAAATGGAACTACCTAAATAATCAATCAATCTACCTCTGACAGTAGCAGAGTAAAAGAAGGCAGTGATTATGGAGGACACTAGACTTCATGCAGCATCATACCCCTCAACTATCCAGATATTCACAGAATGTTAAGATTTGTTTGCCTCATTTTTGCTCCATTTCTCAAAATGTATGGCTTTATGGATTTTTGTGGTAAATCAGTGAGGATTTAATTCACTATACAATGACTGGCACTTGAGTTTCAGACTTCGTGTCTTTCAGAAAATGCATGGTAACACAAGAGATATTTAAACAAAAAAGAGCAATATTTAAAATGTATCCCTACTTTTTGTGGCTTTGTCCCCCCATTATTTTTGGCTTTGTCCAGACTTTTGTGCCAATAGGTTAACAGCTATGGTGGCAAATCAGTGAAGGATTGAATTCACTAAATAATGACTGGCATTTGAATTTCAGACTTCACATTCTTCAGCAACTAAATGGTAATACAAAACCTTTTATTCTAGCAATTTTCTAAGTTTATCAAATAAGTATTTGAAATGTGTCCCCATTTTGGGGATGTATTCCCCCGTTATTGGCTTTGTCCAGGTTTTTTGTGCTAAGAGGTTGAGACTACCTAGAGCTATGGTGAGAAGTGAGAACAGAATTCACTAAATGATAGTCATTTAAGTTTCAGTCTTCCTATCTTTCAGGAAACTGCTGCTTTTTTGGCACAATGGTATGTTGCTCTGGCTGTAGTGCACAACAACCTGGTTTCAAGACTTGACAGTGAAATGCATTGTGGTAGCATAACATTTTATTCTAACAACTTTCCAAAATGTTTGTCCCCCTCCAAAAAAAAGTGTGAGAAGCTGTGCAAGATGCCTATAGCTACACCACTCTCATTTTATATATATATATATATATATATATATATATATATATATATATATATATATACAGTGTGTGCATGCGGAAGTAGACTTTTATGATGGACATGTTCTGAATTGGGCAGTTTTGTCATTCTTGGTTTATGCATTTTGTTTCATTGCCTACTGGCAAAATGTTCAAACAGTCCCATGGATTCACGAATCCTCTGTGTAAGACTTAATAAGTCTTACTCAGAGGCTGCAGTTGAAAGGTATGACATCAGCGTGCCATGAATATGCATGAGGGCATGCTGACTCAACCGTAAGTCTTACACCAGTAGTGTCCAACCCGCGGCCCGCGGGCCGCATGCGGCCCCCAGAGCTGTTCCATGCGACCCTTAAATTCAAATTTAACCTTTTTTCCGCGTGTTTTCACGTCCGCATCCTTCAGCTATTCTGCGCATGCACAAAATTACTTTTTTCACATTTTTTTCTTGCCAGCGTCTTTCAGCTGGTATGCGCATGCGCCAAAACACCGTTCGGTCGTTTTTTTCATTTGCGGTGAAGGAAGGAGTGAGATCGTGGTGAAGAAAGTGGATGTATTATTTATTTTACACACCGACTATAACATCAATTCTACAGCAGTAAAAGGTAAGCTAAGCTATATAGACAGTATTAAAGTGATCTTAAATGGGTCAGAAATATTTCTGCAGCAAAACGTTGTTTGACTATAAGTGGCAATGGTCTTACTATCAGTGAAGCAGCCATTCTCTGGAAAGCTGAATGGAGTTTGCAGAATGTTGTCCTTGTTCTTTATCTTGAATATTATTATTGTAAGAGTTTCAAAGTGCACTTTGCTACTATTTTTTTTCTTTAAATGGAAATGGAAGGGTAATAGCAGCCAAATGATATAAGTTGGGCTGAATGGGGGTTATTTACTGCTGAATGGAGTTCTCTACATAAGGTAGTTGGTTTACTATTATTTGCTGTGTTGACAGCAGAAATTTTCTGTATTTTTTTACAAATCCGGCTAATTTCATGATGGCTCCTGAATCATTAACTATTAATTCTAGTGCCCATGGCCTTCCAAATTAATTGTTTTATTTTTTCCAAGAGAGCAGACTTGGTGGTGTTAGTTGTTTTTCCCTAAGATAGGTTACTTTGGTTGAAATAGTTGCTATTCTGACTGTCTTTTTGTTCTGTATATATTTGGTTGATTGTCATGAGATTTCTTCCTCTCTCCAGTGCTTAGTTTCTCTACCCAATGAATGATATTATCTCATTTAATAGTCAAGGAAGGGTATCATTTGCCTTCTGAGCCTCCTCGTGGTAATTGGGAATAGTGCCCTGTATCTGGAATAATTGTTCTGTACAACAAGTAAGAATGTTGTTAGGGGATGACTAAATGTAAAAGAGTGTCCAGTTTGTGTTTTCACTTTAAGTAGGTTGCCCTCTTCACTTTCAGATACTGATCAACCATTAATGGGTGTGGGGAGGTGGTGGTTGTTCTGTTTTAAAACATAGTTTTTTTCCCATAGCTAGGCACCTGTGTTTTATGTTACTTATCTCCAGGTCTAGAATGGTGGTGTTTCAGGTTTATACTGGTTGACAGCATATAAGGTTCATAGGTTGATACTAAGCTTTTGCAGGGTCTCAAACAGCATTAATATTTAGAAGAGTATGAGGTCAGACTTCAAATTTAGCAAGTATTTACTGCTCACAGGTAGTATCAGTAAATGATAAAAGAAAGTGATTGTCATTAAGCATGAAGCATTTGTTACATGGCATCAGAGGCTGCATACGTTTAAGTCAGTCTAACCTGGAATCTGATATTGCAATCATGTAATAGTGGGAGGTAATAAAGTGATTTGAACTAGTCTCTCAAGGTGCACAGTAATAACTCAAACAGACATACTTGAGATAGTCATGATGCAGATAGGCAGGTGGGAATGGAGCAAGTGTAAACCTGTGTATTCAGTGCTGCACTTTAAGTCATCCTGAAGCTTAGTGGTGATTTTGAGGTTGATCACATATGATAAAATGATGCTTAAGCCATTTGCATCTGCATATTAGATAAGATGACTTTTCTGTAGTATTTTTGCATGTTAGTAAGATGTTGCCCATTCGATTCTCAGTTAGAGCGTCATCTGTGTGGTGACATGTGTGAATGGGCATTCCTTCGTTGAAGGTTGTGCGTTAGGTCAGGCAAGCCAGCATGTAAAAATCTACTGCTGCCAATCATTAGTGGAGCGGAGTTCCGCTGTGGTTTAGGATTTTAGGATGTGTCGTTAGAGATAGACTCCTTTTTTTTTGCTCTTCACTTTATGTGAGACCTTTTTTTTTTTTTTTTTTTTTTTGTTCCTCACTTGCCATTGACTCAATGCGGCCAAGCAGGGGGAGTGCAGTCTAAATGTCCACGCCCCTGCAAGTGTTTCAAAAGTAAAAAAATCACACACACAACAGCGAGTCCGCTCAAATGTCCCTGCACCCAACACTACACTCCCTGATATTGTAAACCCCTATCATAGTTCTAAAATGCAAAATATTAAATATATTTTTTTAAATTCCCAAAATAGCTGCCCGTATTTGCGTGTGTGTGCGCGGGTGTGCCCATTGCTTAGCTGCAGTTAGCAATTCAGACATGGAAGAGCATAAGAAATAATGTTTATGCAAATCACACCAAATAGCGATAGCGTAATGGTAGAGCGTTTGCACAAAGAAGAGGCATTCACGGTTCGAGTCCACCACTCCCCTTCGTATTTATGTTTTAAATCAGTATATGAAATAATACCTGACAAATATGTTTAAACATTACTAAAAAGCACTGAAATGGCCAATGTATCAGTGAAGAAAATAAATATTTTAAAGGATCCTGATATACAATTGCATGCAGTTAAGCAGCACTTCACCCAGCACAATAGAGTTGCCCGTAGTTTAATAGTGCTTTACCTAGCGCCACAGAGGTGCCCACAGTTTAACAGCACTTTATCCAGCACAATAGAGTTGCCAATAGTTCAATGGTGCTTTACCTAGCGCAATGTGTTTGCGCGGACGTGAGCGCCATGCCAACCAGGGCATTGTAGGGCACCGAGGAGCAACGTAGAGCAAAGTTGCTTAAATGCAACACCCCCTAGCCTGTCTGGACAGTATGAAAATAAAATGAATGACAAGGTTCGAACCCAGGACTCTGTGCATCAGAAGCAAAGTACAGAACCACTAAGCCATGACAACATAAGAGAAGCATCCACTGTTAACATTCATATACTTACGAATGATAGTTTAACCATTACTAAGCAGCTCTGCAGTCAGCTGAGAATTTTACAAAATGGCCAATCACAAAAAAGTGTGGGAAATGCGGCATATTTAAGCCCCACAGGCAGGAAAACATGCCATAACTGATTGTAGCTCACATCTGCAGTTAGAATGTCTGGTGTCGGAGAGGGAACACGCTTCCGAGCGCAACATTGGGGCATCAAGGAGTCCAAATACATGGCTTGGCTCCTTGTCCACCATCACGAGACAAGACTCCTGCAGGGCCAGTTCCAAGGGACGGAGTACAAGGCAGAGGCTTGGGACCGGTTAGCTTGTGACCTCACCAGTGCCACAGGCATTCCTTGGACTGGTGAGCAGGTCACCACCATGCAGACCTGAAGAGACGAAAGCAGGACCACCTGAACCAGTGGATACAGGAGGCCTGTGGGATGCGGGATGTCCCACAACTGAGTATGTAGCCATGGAATGCAGTATGTAAGAATTGATAATGGAGTATGTATAATGGATAGGTATGTCTCAATATCCCCTCATTTACTTTACAGCTGCAGGTGACCGTGCTATGAATCAGCAAGCCTATGCTGATAGGCTGCTAAGGCTGCGCCACCAGGCAGTTTAGTGATTATTCTGCATGTATTGTTATATAAAATATGGGAGAGAGCATGAAAGAAAGTGTTGTAGTCCAATAATACAGCGATAAAATTGCCTGAATAAGTCCTCTGCATGTACTGTCAGATAAAAATGTCAGAGAGGCAGAAAAAGAGTGTAGTAACCCATTAAGAAAGGTAACATATGTCTGGAATAATATCTCTGCAGGCACTGTCATATAAAATAAGTGAGTGAGCCTGAAAAAAGAGTGTGCTAACCTATTAATAAATGTATAATATGTCTTGAACATGTCTACCATATACACCATTAAAACAAATAAAGGAGTGAACCTGTGGAAAAGTGTGTAATGTCATTAATAAAGGTCTAAAACCCAGAGTGTGTCTGTGTCACAGAGTCTGAAATGTTGTTGTACCCTAGCATTATACAAACAGTACTGTTTGAAAAGGTACTGGCAATCCAGAGTTGAGCAGTCCCATATAAAGTGGGTGATGGAAGTGCTAGTAGCTGTGAAACATATATACCGTCCACAACAGTCAGTTACTGGCTGGCATGAATAACTAAAGCTGGCACATGTGTAGCATGTTATATTTTCCCCAAAAATGTGAGTGTGTGTCAAGAAATGCAGGGTTCTGAATAAATCAAAGTGCAAATGTCATGTGAAAACATCCCAGATATGTAGATAAAGAAATATAAATGCAATCAAGAAATATGTAGCAGTAACATCTGCATCCTGGACAGTTAGTATGTCAGATAAAGGTCAGGCATATATTGAACTAGCCAAACCCATTACACAACCTAATGTATGGTGGCAAGTGTAATAATACATGTAGGGGATATACACTTGCAGTCACTAGGAATGTAGTGTAGATGAAAAGGTCATTAAAAGATGTTAACTGAGGTATTTTCTACACCCTACTGTATGTGCATAAACCACGCAATTCCACACCTCAATGGGTATATGTAATCTTAAATATTTGTTTGGACATATGTCCTACTGTTCTATAAATATTTGCATTCACATTGATGCATGTGCCCTGTTTGAACACCACAATCATGGTGGCCTGTTGCTACCAAACATCCCTGCATGCTGTTGGAATAACCACTGTGGTTCAATATATGCATGTGTTATGCTTGCTGTTCAACTGTTGTACCCTTGGTTTGTTGGGTTAATGGGAATATTATTGCATGCTGTTACAACTAATCTGGAATGCTGTTTTGCTTATGTTGTAATTAAACACACCTAATCAAAGAATGTATGGGAAGGCCGGTCCCAGCGGACCCAACTGTCCCTCCTCAGCCGGCGAGTGCACCTGGCACCAGCAGGTCTGGTGCCCAGCCCGGGCTCCCCTCCTTCATTGGTCCTGTGCCACCTTCGGGTGGAAGCGCTGCAGGGGATGGGGCTCGTCCCGCTGTGCAAGTATGGGTGGAGAAGGGCCACCTGTCACCCTTTGAATGGTCTGGGCTGTGGTGCGTAGGGAGATCCAGCGTACAGTCGCTGATCACCTACGCCAGCTTGAGGCGAGAGTGGCGCATCTCATGGGTGAGCCTACCCGTCCTTCGCAGCCCTCAGCACAGCCACCCTTGAGGCTGTGAAGGTTCAGTGGTGACTGCTCATGGGTGGGGATCTCAGTTCCACTGTTTCCATCTGTGGGCTCATGGGCTTGCGATTTCCAAACATCCGACCCCGTCAATTGTGTTCTTCCACCCCATGTGTCATACACCACCCCTGTATGTGTCTTGTCTGTCTTGTCAGTTTACCTTCCCAACCTACCTCCCTGGACATACCTACTTCCTCTACCTCACTTCCCACTCCCACCTGAAAAAAAAAAAAAAAGGTCAATCTGTACCCACAAAAAAATTACGCCCCATACATAGCTGCCCATTTTGCACACATGTCCATCGGACAAACATGTAAGCTAATAATTAGAATTGGCAGTACAACATACTTTGTTGTCCTCACCCCTCTCCCAGGGGTGGAAGGTTTCAAATTTCACTCCAAATTCATTGCATATGCACAGCTGTTGCTGTTAAAGAAATAGGCAGCTATGGACCTTCCCTACACCCGTCCTGCACATCCCGAGCTTGTTTATCTACTGTCTGTCCCTCTTTGTGCCCCCTTTTTCACCACTTTCCTATTTCCCCATTTTCTTTTCTTTAAAAGAAATTAGCATGGGGGTTAGCGGGAGTAAGCACTTTTAAGCGGTAGTAAGCGGGTTTAAGGGAGTGTACACATGTGTGCGCTTAGCTTAGTATTGCTAAGCGTCACGCAAACCCGCGCAAACCCACTTACAACTGCTTAAAAGTACCTTAGTCACTCTATGGCAGGGCCCTTGTACTGCTCAGCAGCAAAATAAAATCCCCTGTCAGTCTTGAACCCCACACCTTGGACTCACAAGACTGCATGAAGTACCACTAAGCCACAGCAGATATACAATAATGTTGTGCTGAAAGAAATATATCATGCATTACAATGAGTGAATGTAAAGGGAGAATATGAATGGCATAACACATATCTTGTTCTGTGGCCCTTAACCAGCTAGTGTTGTGGAATTGCATGACATGACTGTGAAAAGAGAACCAGCCATGCTAGTAGGGAATAATGTTACAGTAGCACCTTACAAACCCCACACAGTATCAGAGCAGGATAAACACTGGCATATTTGAATATGTCAGAGGCCAGACCTCCCAAATGTGACTGATTTACATGGGTGTCCCTGATTTGCAAATAAATGTTAGCTGTGCCCCTCTGACTTCCTGTGAAATGTACTAACAGTAGACAGAAAGGTGGTGAATCTCACTTAATGAAAAATGTCAATAAGTAAGAGTAGACACTGCTTGCATGTCAGAAAAGGTGTAGTAATACATATGCTCTGAATCCCCCAAAGTCTCAACAGCAAAATATCTGAAATATATCACAGGTGTATCCCACTCATATGTACCTTTCCCTGAGGCTGTTCAAATATTAATTGAGAGTATCTGAGGCCTTGAAGTGTTAGAAACACACAGGCATATCAGCTTGTCTGCTGTTACACACTCAGCAAATAGCTGTAGAATGAATTCCACAAGCATGCCCGTATGTAGGAGTACACCACAGAAATATCAAGGGATGTAGCCATGTACTGCTAGCAACCACCTGTGACAATGCCATTGTTCAGGTGCTGAAAAGACGGGTGTGGTGCACAATCAAAGGATACTAGGCTAACCTCTGTCTACCATCTGGATATGTCCACAGGTGGGAGCTACTGAGACAGACTACTAGCCTTTACAGACTAACAGGTACACAGCAACTCTGCATGTTCAGTAAGATAAACAGCACACGATAATAAATAATGCTCTCCACAGTTCTGCACCCCTACCCAAAAGTACCATATACCTGTGTAGTCAGGCATACCCACGGGTGTAGGAAGGCATACACAATACTGAAATATGTCCAGTTGTCCTGAGCAGACTGTGCTAATGTCAACACAAGCAAACCACAAACTGTTCAGAAGTGAGTAACGTACTAATGATAGTATAGCAGTTCACAAACAGTGCATGTGCCTGATATTCATAATTAGTAGTACAACACACTTAGTTGTCCTCACCCCTCTCTCAGGGGTGGAAGGTTTCAAATTTCACTCCTAATGTATTGCATATGGACAGCTGTTGCTGGTAAAGTAACGGGCAGCTATGGGCCTTCCACACACCCATCCTGTACAGCCCGAGCTGGTTTCCCTACTGTCCTCCCCTCTTTGTGCAGCCTTTATCACCACATTCCTATCTCCCCATTTACTTTTCTGTCTAAGAAATGAGCGTGGGGGTTAACGAGAGTAAGCACTTGTAAACAGTAGTAGGTGGGTCTGCACCAGTGTGTGCATGTGTGCACTTAACTAAGCATTGCGCTAACCTGTGCAAACCCGCTTACAACTGCTTAAAAGTGCCTTAGTCACTCTATGGCAGGGCCCTTGTTCTGCTCAGCAGCAAAATAAAATACCCTTGTCAGTCTTGAACCCCACACCTTGAACTCACCAGTCTGTATGAAGTACCACTAAGCCACAGCAGATATATAATAACTTTGTGCTGTAAGAAATATATCATGCATTACAATGAGTGAATGTAAAGGGAAAATAGGAAAGCCATAGGAACACATTGCAATAACTACTGTTGTATGCCAGTTAATTCTCTAATTAGAAAAGAAAGTACATACTCCCATGTATCCAGTGTTAGCATTAGTAGGTGTGAGTAAACTTACACACTGAGAAGAATGCAGTGGAAGAAGCAACAGTCAGGTTTCAGTACAACATGCATATCACTTGCTACAACCCTAGCTTCAGATATGAGACATATACCAACCTTCTGACTGAGACAACAGTGTCCAAAGCAAACAAGCATGGGCCCCATTACACAACTGAAAGGGCTATGCCTACCTAACCTAGCATTTTATAGCAGTGTTCTGCAATCACAGTGAGTACTGCAATTACCACACAGCAGGCTGCATGCAATTACTAAATGGTGGGCACCAATTGGTGCAGAGGCCATCACATGCACATGTGCAGATACCTAGAAAAGCAGCCTGTACTTGCTGTCCACACATGCAATAATATCATTGCGCCAAATGAGAGAGAGAGAGAGAGAGAGAGAGAGACAGACAGAGACAGACAGACAGACAGATGGAGACAAACAGGCTGTAAGAGACAGACACCGAAAAGAAAGACCAGCACACAGAGGAAACCAAAACCAAAAAAAAAAAAAAAAAAGCAACAGCTACATCAGACGGAGGTGAGGAATACAAAGGTAAGGTATGTAACAGATATGTAGTTGCTGGCATCCGAATGATGTGTCTGAAGGGTACTCTACATATTGTGAATCATCCATATGTGGCAGCAGTCCGTATCTATATGTATATGCACATGTGCATAGGACAAGGGACATACTGCAACTGTTAGTGAAGGCTGGACATATATATGTTGTTGAAGGTTGCTATGTGCACATATCTATGTAGGTTGTAGTGTGTGGCATTGCAGACAGCAAGCAGTGCTGGTATATGTCATGGGGTGGTTAAACGCTGTGGGACTGAACTACAGACATTGAGGCCTGCTACAGCTAAATGGCCTGAGGACAGCAAAATGCATTCTGCACAACACTGTGCAATAATATTACATAACCGTATGTCTCACAACTGTTGCATAATTGACATCCCCACCATGAGAGGTGGGCAGTATATGTGCCTATATGTGCATCTATATGTACAAGGCTGGATGTATACATGTATGTGTATGTATATATATGGGTACATGTCAGTACATCAAGTTAGAAGATCGACATCCACTTCACCGACACATGAAATAATCGACACCGCAAATCACGGACATTTAACAGGTAAGAAGTTTAAATTTTGCTAATCATGCCTACCATGTTTTAGTAAGTGTGGCACTGTTATGCATGTGTGGTAGGCATGATTAGCGAAATTTAAACTTCTTACCTGTTAAATGTCCGTGATTTGCGGTGTCGATTATTTCATGTGTCGGTGAAGTGGATGTCGATCTTCTAACTTGTTGATGTACTGACATGTACCCATAAAAAAAAAAAAAAATATATATATATATATATATATATATATATATATATATATATATATATATATATATATATATATATATATATATATATATATATATATATATATATATATATATGTATATATATATATATATATATATATATATATATATATATATATATATATATATATATATATATATATATATAGAGAGAGAGAGATATTGATATATAGATATAGATATTTATACATATATAGATATATAGATATGGATATATATAGATATATACATATATATATATATATATATATATATATATATATATATATATATATAGATATAGATATATGTAGATATATCTAGATATATATAGATATATATAGACATATATGAATATGTATAGACATGTATAGATATCTATAGCTATGTATAGATAAGTACAGATATGTATACATATATATGTATATATATATATATATATATATAGAGAGAGAGAGAGAGAGAGACACGGGGTCATACGTACTGCAACAGGTGCCTGCTGACCAAGGCATGGACTGAAGACCAGTGTTGGTACTGCAGTGCCATGCACTATTCCAAAACACTTTACCCAGTAACTGCCACATAGGTGGTAGCCTGCCTAACACTGAAGGTGTCAGAAGGGAACATGGGACACAGGAGGACAGTAGCCTCCCCGTTGATAATCAGAGTGCCACACTAGTCTTGTAATCTGTCTACGTGGTACGTGGCATCACAAAAGGTGTGTCATCTAGGGAAATATAGGTCAGTGTTCCCCTCTACTCATCACAATGCCCCATGTGGTATGTACCTCACTTGACAACTACAGCAAGTGGAAAGGTCACAGACATACCTCACAAAGAGTAATACTGCCCTCAAACACATGCCCTATGCAGACAGACTCACAAAACCACAGCTAGAGTGTTGCATACCGCCCACCCAGAGGTTACCTCTGCTGGACATACAGAGGTATGTCACACCCATAACAGTTGGCCAACCACAATGTCAACACCTCACAATCCCTCTGGGCAACATGATCTAGGGCCCTAATTCTCATCACCTCACTAAACAGCACATGCTGGACGTACAGGTTTCTAGCCACAAATATGCCATACTTTGGACTAAACCACCCAGCATTAACAAACAAGGCTCCTCATTAGCAGATGTCATACATACCCCTGATGATTGTTTGGGAGATAGGTAATATGCCTTGGGAATCACCTCTGTGTATCCGGTTGACAGGAGCAAGTGAAATCACATTACATGAGTGTCAAAGGCCAGGGTAGCATATGGCTAGGCTGCTCTAGGCCCTAGGGCCAATAGCGTATTACCTACCTATGACACAATGCACACACACATGTACTCAGTGCAATACCTGCTATGTGAGGTGGAATGAGTGTGACAGTGAATGTGTGCAAGGTCTGTAAAGGTGTGATAGCTTAGTGTGAGGTTGTTTCTGTCATGGTAGTTTGTGTCCTAGGTGTGAGGCCAGAGAAAGGTGCGTCAGTTATTGGGATGCAGACATAGTAAGATGGCATATGTTGTGGCGTAATTCCTTGTGTACAACTGTGGTGTCCCATTGTAGTCTGAAGCAATACATGTATGCTCAGTAAGTGGTACTGCTGGTGAATCCAGCTCACATATGAACTGTTCTACTACCTGAAGCTGTAGGTCTAAACAGCACAGTATGGTGTATGTTCACATTCCCTGGTAACACCATCTTGTGTGTTTCCTGTAGTCTGCACAGATTACATACCTCAGGCATAGGCATCTGTAAGTAGGGGCACACAGTACTGTAAGGTACACAGGCAATGCTCATCTGTGTTGGCATACATTTGTGTGTTGTATGTATGTCTGATGTGTGTGTAATGATGCCTGTACCATGCCCGCAATCACATGTGTATTACAGGGCATGTGTGTGTACCTAGCAACATGTATGCTGTGTTACAGCAGTATGCTAGCTATATTAACAACCATGCACATATGTTAGGTAGGGGTATGGCATCAACGACTAGGGTGGTTTACTGGTAATATGGTAAATGTACTTTACATTCAATGCATTGGATGACATATGTCTTCATGCATTAGCTTGATATATACCCCCATGGCGAGGTTGTGCATTGTATCCTAAACAGTGTGCCGAGTACTGGTACACTGGTTTGTTAAATGGAGTGTGGCAGGCACTGTAAGCCAGTTGTGGGCTGAGCACTGATATGTGGTATTGAATGTGTGTATCCTCTGACAGACAAACAGATGCTATATATGGCAGTTAATTGATATCTGTACTTAATAATGTTAAGTGTGCCACATGACTTGCTCACACATATCGTTTGTCTTCCAGGATTATGGCTCATCAACACAATTCATCATATACAGCTGCAGAGGAACAGGAAATACAAAACAGGCTGGTGCAGCACTATACACTGCTGTTTTCCAGGGCCAGCCAACACCAGCATCAGCGTACTGCACTGTGGCAAGACGTTGTTCGTCGGGTAAATGACATAGGCATGCATAACTGGACATATGAGCAGGTACGCCATCACTGCAGTGATTTAATTAGACATGTCCAGCAGTGTGTGTCTGATATCCATAGACAACAGCTTGCCACAGATGGTGGAGTGGCCATACATCCCCCCTCACCAGAGTGGAGGAACTGCTCCTAAGCGTGGTGGCTCCTGGTCTACAGCAGCAACAGCATCACACATGTGTCATCATGGAGGCCAGAGCCACCCAGCATGATGACATGTATCATACAGGTAATATGCCCTAGCTGTAGACTACTGTTACCTGTATTATTAGAATATGCATATGTGAGATGTGTACTGTGTGTTCAGCAGTTGTGCTGGCCATTGTGTGCAATACAGATATTTGGAATAGTATCTGTACACCTGTGACTGTTGACAGTTGTTCTACTGTAGTTTAGCACACTCACAGTAGCAATGCCACAGTTGTGGCCACTGACAAACTGTGTCATATTCTTGTAGGTCACTCTGGTGTGAGAGCAGGGCAGACGATACATGCTGGTGAGTGTGTTAACACTTTAATATTGGTAATGACACATGCATGTCATAGGTGAGGTGTAGGCTATGTACATGTAACACACCTACGCATAATGCATGTTGTGCATGTTTGCTGTGAGACATTAAACATCTCAGTTAAGTCAGTAGCTGCCTCAATCACATGCAATGCACAGAGCAGCAGACACATTTGTGGTAACACTGTAGTGCACATTGGATATGCATAGTTGCTACAGCTGTACACAACAGAACACGTTTATCATACACAGTATACAAAAACATGCTACATTTGGCATTACCACACACCCACTATAATTTCCCACTTCAGTATCCCATATGTCATGCACACACACATGATGTACCTCAGGGGTAGAGGCCTACCATGGGGCTGTGCAACACTCTTCAACACATAACACAGTCATGTTAGGCAAAGCTCCCTATTGGGCACCTCACACACCCATGAACAAAGTGGCTGTGTAATTGTGGACTTAGCCACGGCACTGCAGTTCAGGTACAGCATGCTAAGTGGTGGTCTTGCACACATTAGTAGCTGTGAGTGACCACAAGATGCATGATGATGATGGCACAGGGTACTACACCCCATCCAGTTACACTGACCACAGTACTACTCAGGGCAGTCATCGCTGTGCACCTCAATGTTGTGTGTGTGCAAACATCTGCACCTATACACAATATGCATAGCATGTTGTGTGTGTGCTTACATATGCCAGTATACACAATATGCACAGCAGTCACCATCTGAACAAAGTATCACATATATGTCATGGAATGCTAGTGGGTGTATAGGTCACATGACACACATTGGGTATGTGTGGTGTTTAATGTTGCAGTTGTGTAGCATGCCATGCCATGGCTGGCACCGAAATATCTGCAATATGTCCCACACTCAACATAACCACTGTACACTGGTCACGTCGAGCATTGGGATTCCTTCACGTCAACATGCACCATTCATCCCGTGTGTGTACATAGCATGCATGTGCTACACCTGTGCCCACTATTCTCTGCTATGGACACAGACACTGTACTCAGACATGGAAATCTATGTGTCACACAGATGACACATGCAGCCATGGCATGTATAACTGTGAGTGATGGTGCACAGGGCATTGCAGAGCTGATGATACTTGCACAGCAATATTGCGTCCAGGTACACATCGTGTTCCAGGGTGTAGCCAATCACTGAACAACTACACAGTTGCATCAAATCCATGTACACTTCCATGAAATAGGGGCATCTACACTTGCACTGCATGGTCTTGTGAAACACATATTCTGCATGCTGACACATGTGTGGTAACTGTTTGCCTTGTGATACTGACACCCACCTTCACCCACTATAGAGTATGTGTTGGATTGCTGGTGTGTGTGTGTATGTGCTGTAGTGAGGAGTGTATATGTGTGCATGTGTGCATGTGTTCATGTGTGCATGTGTGCATGCATCATGTGCAGACTGTAAAGTGTGTTTCCTGTCTTCCTCTCACAGGTGCTGAGTTAGGGGTGGCGAAAGCAGCAGGGAACCTGAAGCCACTGCCACGAATAGTGGTGATGATGAGACAGGTATTGTGATGGCACAGGAAGGTTTGACAGGGTCTGTCGTTGGTCCGCCAATCGACAGTACACAGCATTCAACCCCATCTATGCGCACACTCATACTGTCACTACATCCCTCACCACCAATGGCCATAGGCGAGGGATAGCATACAGTTGGAATTGACCGGGAGAGTGTGGTACCCATGGCACTTGCATCTCCTCACAGCAGCCATAGCCAGATTCCTGGAATGGTACCACATAGGTGGAGGTCCAGGAGTTCTCAGGGGAGCACTGCTGGTCGTATTGCCCCTGGCAGACGTGACCTCCTAGGTCTTACAATGTCCAGTATGTTCCGGGCTGTAATGCAGGCTCAGGCACATATGGAACGGTACACCAGACAGGGACTTAGGGCGCAGAGGGCCCATTACACCGCTATCAATGACAGCATCCGTGACCTTGCTGGTGCCATCCGGAATTACACCAAGGTCATTGATAGACGTTGGGGGGAGACAGTATCTGCCCTCCACAATATGTCTTCCATGAGCCAGGACTATGCGGGACAGTTGCGACGTCGATGCGGATGCATGCCAGCAACAGCTGGCAGTGGTCACGGACGGCCCACAGTTCACAGCCACTCCCATAGTGGCAGTACCAGCCCCAGCCATGCTGGGGTGGGCCTGTCCATTGACCATCCCAGTAGACCACGTGCAAGTGGCTCTGGCCAGTCCCAGCAGGGACATGGGTCCAGTCATCATACCTCTGCCTCTGATGACAGTACCCAGTTGGGGTTGGTACCCGATACTGTCTGTAGCACCTCTGCCAGGCACAGGTACTGTGTCTGTGGCTGGAGACAGTGATCTGTACAGGCTAGCAGGTACAGTCTGTGGCTGTCCCACAAACTACCGTATATGGCAGCCACATGGTGGAGCTGTGCGCATGCAGACACACACACATCAACCAAACAACTAGGGCTCACACATACACACACACACATTACATCAACGTTGGCCCATGCTGTATTGTTGTCCCTCACACACACACACACACACACACACACACACACACACACACACACACACACACACACACACACACACACAGACATGTCGATTGGATGGGTCAATGTCAGACTCTGGCAAACAACACACCCTGTGCATATGATGATACCTGTACCACCTCCTGTCATCTGTAACATTGATGCAGGAACAGGCTAACATGGTGCTGATGCACAGGGTGACATTATAGCAGTGTAGCAATATTAGCAAGTTGGCAACAGGAAAGTGTAATGACATCATTGTAGGTATGTCTGAGCAGGCATTATGCATACCAGCTCTGATTGTCAGTGTAGCATTGTTTACACTACTGTTAGGTCTGTGTATGTATTGTCCACCCATGTGCCACTTGGCTGAAGTGTACTGTGTTGCCAGCATGTGCTAGTGAGTGGACAGTACGTGTGTGATGTGTGCAGTACAGATTAGCAAGTGTACATCTGTGAACATGGTGCGTGTGCACTGTCTGCATGTACGTGCATGGTGGACACATGGGACGTGTGGCATACCCTGTTGTACACATTGTTAACATCTCATAGTAACTTTGAATGGCCACTATGCATTCTACTACAGTTATGTACTAACATGGGTCCACATGTGTGTATGACATGGGTTGACACTATGCTGTGGGTGATACTGTTAATATCTGTCAATGATTTGCGGTCTGGTAGTATACACAATCTCAACAGCATAACTATAAGCAATCATTGGATGATGTCCTGACAAATGACACACAGTTGTAGGGAACTCAGTAACAGTTGGATCCTTCCGGTACTATACTCGAACACTAACCAGTGGTATTGACCGCCACCCATTCCTGGGACCACACCAGTTTGGCATATAGCCCCCTTAGGTACATGCAAACACACTAGGGATGTGTCCATCCACATCTGGGAATGCATGCATTGGCCTACAATGTGTGTACATTCATGTGTACATACAGCCTCATGTTATGTCATGTGTCCCTTGGTATCCACATATCCATAGGTATTGTGGAGTCCCTCAGTGTATCACATAAGACATTAGAGGCCTGAATGCATATCCACAAGGCAGTTATACACCTATACAGACTGTCCATTATTGACAGTCATTGTTGTGTATGAACATGTCTGACATATACCCTCACTCACACTTCTCTTTAGTAACTGCCATGGATTTTTGTGGCACAGATGACCTTGGCCACAGATCACAACAGTGGACGGCCTTGTCACATACCTACATATGTGACCTACGATATGAGAAGCAGCGGCACAACCTGTCAATGGATACAGATGTATTCATGTGGTATGCAGGCTTCACACCTATGTACTTATTGAGGGGACATGTACACATATATATTTGCCATGCAGATACCTGATGTGTGCAATGCATTTACTGCTTTAATCATAATATGTCCTACCATAGTAAAAACCAAAATCCACACCGCATTGACCAACAGTGACAGACTCACTGTCAGTGTTTGCAGGATTCAAACCCCTACCTATGTTATGATACTAGAGAGAAACACATTAACATGGAGTGCTATTTGCTTTACTGGCTGGTTTTCCTTCTCCTGCTGTATTTGTAGGATGGTGACATCATCAGACTTTCCAAAGAGGAATGTACCTCTTTTAGTGAGTTTTCCCAGTCTCCAAAAAGGGAACACCTCTCAAAGGAAACTGCACATATACACCCCCCCTCACACACATGCACTGTCAATGTTTGCAGGATTCAAACTCCTACCTATGTTATGATATTAGAGAGAGACGCATTAACACAGCGCACTATTTGCTTTATTGGCTGGTTTCCCTTCTCCTGCTGTATTTATAGGATGGTGACATCATCAGACTGGACATGGTGATGTGTGTACACTTTGTTTTATGCCATTCCAGGAATGGTCCATGTGGGTCAGCAGATGTCAACAGCTTGAACAAGACCTCATAATCCTTACCTTGTGTGATCTATCTGTGGACACATTGACATTCCGTCATATGTCAACACATATTTATGCACAGCTTGTTGGTTTTGTGGATACTACATGTGTCTGGGATGTTGATAAAGGGCTATTCAAAGTCTATGTGAGACATGTGTAGATGTGTTCAGTGATGTATGTCCTAAGCGGCTGCCTTGCAAACAGTCTAGCATGTTTGGGAACCATGATCCGCACATGAACATACCACAGTTGGTAGGGTTGTGTGTATGCCATCTTCCAATAGCTGTGTTTATGACTGCAATCATGATGGACACCATGACCTTGCAGATCAGACTTCATATGCGTACTGGACTTGACTTTCCATGGTGTGTTGTGCACCAAAACTTGTGGGGAGTGCCATATGTTGCTGTAACACATTCAACGGTTCCACATCCTGTGTAGGGGGTGAGACTCAGCTGACTGTTCAGGTGCAGGATCTGTTTGTCCTGACTCACGACATATATGGGTGTACATTGCTATTTATGACATAGCTGAAGGAGGTGTCATGATTCAGTCTGGACTCCTTCTCAGCTACTCTTTACAAAACACCAACGAACATGAGTACTAATCCCTG
This sequence comes from Protopterus annectens, assembly GCF_019279795.1. Classification (NCBI taxonomy): domain Eukaryota; kingdom Metazoa; phylum Chordata; order Ceratodontiformes; family Protopteridae; genus Protopterus; species Protopterus annectens. The sequence continues at coordinate 988,849,384 of NC_056744.1, forward strand.
TTATACTCTTTTACATACTTAACACCCTACTGATCCTTTGTGATCAGGCTACAGAGTATGTCATGATAATATCCTGGCATGTCCAGGGGTCGGTTTTGTGTGTACTCTCCAGTCCAGCTGGTGGATATTGTGATATTGACACAATGTCACATCTGCCTCATGTACACAGACGACCCTCTCCTCCTCCCGACAAACTCAGATATATGTGTGAGATGCACCTATATAGACATACAGGGTGCTGAACTCTCTCGACCCATGACTGGCACAGTCTATCAGGTGGTGAAGGTAACCACACACACCACATATCAGTCTCACATATCCTCTAGTGACAGCACTCAAACCACATTATCACACATAGACATACTCGGATGCTGTAAATGAACTCTGCCTAAGCAGCAGAGACCTCCAAAGCAGACACACACCCAACTGCTACCCCACTACAATACCCACATATCACATAGTTCACAATGTTGTTGTGCCACACAGTCACTGCCCTTCAGGCTAAACAACACACCTAATACACTTGTAATAGGCGACACTTATTGTAAGACACACTGACATACCACTCACCAGCCCAAACAAGGGAATAGTCACTTTGGGCTGTCTGTCAGGTGCCAGGATCTACCACATAACACATGCAGTCAGGTCACTCCAAAGCAAGTACAGGACTGGCATCATCATTGTCCATGCTGGTGCGTAAAACCTCACACATTACTCCCTGGACCACATGACATGATACATGTAGCCCAGGCCAGTATGACCATGACCTTGTCTAGCATCTTACACCCACCAATTATGATGTCACAGTATACAGACAAACATATCACGTTTAACAGTTGCCTAAAAAATTTGTTTCATTCATAGGGGATACAGTGTTTGTCAGCCTGTGGTGACATGCTCAACATGCCACGTTGCTTCACTATGGACAACTTGCACCTGTCACCCTTGGACTTTCGAATGCTGGCTAAGGCTCTTGCTACCACCATAGTGCCTTTTTTAAGCAGGGTTCAAAAGACAAACCCACCTCCATAGACATTACAGGTTAAATGAAACTAAGGGTAATGCTGCTCAACACCAGATGTGTTACCCTCATATTGCGGCCACTCAGGACTCTCCTCAGTATGGAAGATAGCGATATCTGTGCACTAACAGACACCTGGTTCAGGCTCACTTATGCACACCAGCACTACCAGGTTATGTTTCATACCATGCTTTCTGACAACAAGACTTGGAACAGACAACACAACTATTTATTATTTATTTATTTATTTGCATTTGTTAACTGGGTTGGTCCAGCTGGGTAAGAATTACCCTTTTTCAGTGGAGACCCGAGGGGAAAAGCCCCAAACAGACATACAAATACATACGAATATAGACAAGTTAACAATATTACAGAGGAAAACAATATTATGGGTACAATGGATAAGAAACACAAACAATGAAAGTTTGAGAATATGAGTAAGGTAGGCCAGAGGCATGCATGCAAAAGATTTATGAAAAGGTGTTCTGAGCAAGATCTCTGAATTAAGTTAAAGTAGGCAAAGAAATTATGATTTAGGTGTGGAGTTTGTAGTGTGGGAGTTTTAGGTCGGAGCATGTGAAGGACATTCCCATTTGGAGGAGAGATGGGAGAGAAGCATGGATTTGAAATTGTTGTGGTTAGGTATATTACGTAGTGGTGTGGGGAGATTGTTCCATAGTTTGGCTATAGTGTGGGATAGTAGTAGTTTACCAGTTGGGTGGATGGGTTTGTGTACATCACAGATACACACACCTCCGGGTTAGTAGCACTGCACAAAGCATCACAGACCATACATATACAACTACCATTGTGCAAAACTGCCTTTCAATTTGTTGCCTGCTACAGACCACCCTCCCAAACTCAGGAACCACACTCGGCTTTCATGGGAACTATGGAGAATATGAATGTCTCCACAAACACCATTATATTGGATGACTTCATATACACAAATATTGACTGGGGATACTACTCAAGCCCCAACACCCTCACCCAACAGTCACTACAATTTGTAGACTCAAATGCTATGGCACAACCAGTCAGCACAGCCACGAGGGGGAATACATATTGGACCTGATCATCACCAACATGGGGACTCTATGTTCCACACCAGCGATATACCCCTCATTGGTAAGGTCAGAACATACATGAATCTCACTGGACATACATATACCCTCCACACACCCATCCTGGGTAATCTTGGTGAACTTCACATGAGCCAACATCTCACTTCACCAAAGCAAGGTGGTATCCTTCAGAGACCCTGAGACAGTGGCAAAAACGTCTCACACTGCTGAATCCTTTATATGCACATTCTATGGACACCTAGTGGACTGCATGGATTGCGCTATCCAAAATAACAAGAGGACTCACTCCTCCAATGACAGGGGACCTGTCTGGTAGACCCCAGCCATTAATAAGCTGTACAATGTCAGGAGGAAGCTACTACATGATAGAGCACAATCCCAGACTGGGAAGGCATCTGTGATCTGTACTAGCAGACAGCTACGATCACTCATGAACTTTTCTAAGGGCTGCTAATACCAGACAATTGGACCAGACACGTAGGACTATCACACGGCCTTCTTCAGTTATGTCAGGAACCTAGGTGAACACTCACTGATATGCTGTGAGTTACTGCATACTGACTAAACTTACCCTGAACCCACTGGCATTGCCAACATCCTGGCAAACAGGTTCAGTGCAGATATCTACCCCCCATCCCCCCTAAGGAGCAACTATCCATCTCAACAGAGTATAACTTCCGTGGCATCACACAGTAACAGGTGAGTGCTGCCCTCCCAAAGTGTACATCACAGTATCAATGGGACCAGACAGTGTCCGGGCCTGCATCTTACATGAGCTTCATGACAGACGTAACCCTCACATTACATCACTGTTCAATATCGGAGTTACTACAGGATATGTACCCAAGGAATGGCATACAGCGACAGTGGTCCCACTCCACAGAGTTGGTGCCAGAACAGACCACAGACAATATTGTCCTATAAGCCTAACTAACCTGTTCTGCAAAGCTATGGAGCATATTGTTATGGGACTCATACACATAGGCATCAGGAACCTACAGACACTGTGTCCTACACATTTCAGCATTGTTGTGGGCAGATCTTGCCTCTTGAACCTGTTTGTATTCTTTAAATGGTTAACAGGTCCATCGACATAGGGACGGTTGCCCACACAGCCTACCTGAACCTTGCAAAACCCTTCAACACAGTAACCCACTGGGCCATTATGCATAGGCTCACCAGCGTCAATATGGACACATATCTCACACTATGGATTGCTACCTGGATCATGGATAGCACTCACATGGTCAGAATTGCAGGTGCCATGTTTGACTATACACCAGTTACACGTGGCATCCCACACGGCTTGGTCCTGGGACCTCTCTTGTTCAGTATATATTTGTCTGACGTACAGGCTACCACAGGGGGATTATGGCTGAACATATTCGCACTTGACTGCAAACTGGGTGCCATGATCAACTCTCCAGCTGCCACATGCATACTCAAAGAGGGTCTCACAGAGATGGAGTTGCATAGTCATCTCCTTTGGGAATAACAACATGCCCACACATTATCACATAGGTAGTACTCCATTACATACGGTAGAAGTTGTTAGGGGTTTGGGGACATGACTTGTTTGTACTGTCGCCTTTGATATTCATGTTGCCAAAGTGGTTGGACACACCTTCTATATGGGCCACCTTATCCCATATAGTTTCACATCTAGATCGAGTGAGGTCATTGTGCCCCTATATTCATCACAACCATGCTTGGTTACAATGCCACATTTGGGGTGTACCTTACCCGACACCTGCAGCAACTGTACTGGCCACAGAAGTTCCTCACAAAGCAGATCTAGGGACTCACATGGATGCCCTGCACAGTTCGGATGCAGTAACTCCAGCTCTACTCAATCGCTTACCACCTATTCGGATATGATGTGTGCCTGTTGTTTACAGATATACCCAACCCAGAATTACTGGACATGCTCCCCCTCAGGATATCTGACTCCCTTGGAGCTACACACTCCAGGGACGTATACCTCAGCACAGATGTTAATAGGACATGCTGGAGGGACAGATTCTTATCCCAGAGGCTCCACTCACTCCAGATTGTAATCCCAGTTTCACATAGGCAGAGCCACCCACTGACCACCTACAGGAGACATCTTGATGACTGTATGGGTGATCGTATGTTTACCCCTGGGATATCTTCTGTGTCCCTGCTAGACAGAGGCACACTAGCTTAAATGTACATGGGCTATCTTGTGTGATCTACTATTCACACACAGAGTGTAGTAATCTGACAGGGTTGCGAATGCCAAACACACTCTGGCTAGGCTTGTACATGCCCTAGGGCGGATAGCCTAGTATCGACCTCTGAACCTATGCTAATGTTTAGGATGCACAATGGTTATTGCTGATACTGTTTGCAGGTCTGTGTCATCTTTGCTTTACCAGTTTCTATGAACAACTTTGGTATCTGCAGAACATATTTGATTATGACAGGGTTCCACTATATTATAGATGTGTCTGTTGTCATATAACTGTGTGCACAGGGCGGATTGCTGGATAGTGACAGGTTCCTGGGTTAACACATGCAACTGCCAGATATGTGTGGCCCACTGCTGTACTCAGACATGGCCTAAGTGTGTAAGCATAGCCAGTTCAGGCTTTCCGTGTTTTGTTGCCTGACATCTGTCTCATTTATTCAAGTGTGTGAGCATGCCCAGTGTGACCTTTCAGTATGTTGCTATCTGAGGTCCACTACATTTGTTGATGTGTGTGAACATGACCAATATTAACATTTATACTGTGTGTGTGTTGGAAGTCAGGTTCTGTTCTTACTGCAGGACTCACCTTTGTGTCATAACTCGACAGGGATTATGCTGTGCCTGCAGGGTTTCCATGAGATACTTTGTCTAGACTTATCAACATTCCTTCATACAGGCTGACCACTGCAATACTGTCATGATTTAGTGGTTCAGTACTTTGACTATAGTGCACAGTATCCTGGGTTCGAGGCCCATCACTGTTAGTGGTTCAGTACTTTGACTATAGTGCACAGTATCCTAGGTTCGAGGCCCATCAATGCTTTATATTTTCATACTGAGCAGACCAGACTGCTTAAGGGCCAGTTAAGCAAATATGAGCATGTTGGCTTTTGTTCAGCTATGCCCTACTTAGACCAGGCTTGTCCGACATTGCTCAATATTCACCAACATTGCTGGACGTTGCCCAATATTACTCAACATTGACCACAGTTGTGCTAGTTGGTGTGTGCGATTTTGTTTGCATTTACTACATGGTGGTAAATGCTGTTTAGCACTGCTTTATATTGCTTAACACATGGCAATCATGCCTTAGGTGGTGCTGCAGGGCTGCCTATGTTGGATGCACATACTACACTCCCTGTACATGTTTGAAAACAGGTAGTGTCAACTTAGGCATCCCTTTTACTATATGCGCGAGTCAGAGAGAGGTATCATTTCCAGAGTTCCTACTTAGCCAGTGTATGTGCTATGCGTTGCCTCTTTGCCAAGGTCAAAGCATAGTGGGCACGCCTCCTTCTGCCTACTGGGGAAGGCTCAGGTTGTTCCTCCTCCGAGACACGCTCTGCCTGTGATGGCCTTGGCAATGGTGGGGGGCTGCTTGGCCCAGGCCTATGCTGGTCCTGCTGCAGCTGTTTTCACAGGATCATATTATGTAGCATAGCACATACCATGACAATTTGGGTACATGTAGTTGGTGAGTACTGCAAGGATCCACCAGATGTGTCCAGGCACCGGAACCGTGACTTGAGCAGCCCAAACACATGCTCTATTACATTATGTGTTTGTGCGTGTGCCTCATTATGGTGTTCCTATTCAGGTGTGTGTGCATTTTTGATGGGTGTCATCAGCCACAGCTCCAGTGCATAGCCAGCATCCCCCACTAGGTGACCATGTGGGATGTCCCCATTGATAAATGTCTGGTACAGCTGCGTCAGATGCCAGATATGGGAATCATGGTAGCTTCCAGGTCAGCCTGCACACACATTCAGTATTATGCCCTGGGCATCACACACGACCTGGCAGTTGATGGAGGGGAAGCCCTTGCGGTTGAAGTAGACCCTACCCCGCTCACCAGCTGGTGCTTTGATGCATATGTGCGTGCAGTCTATTACGCCCATTACCTCAGGGTATTCCGCTATTTGCTGGAAGAGACGCATATTGCTGGCCAATACCTTTTGGGAATTGGGGAAATATACATGATCACCGACATGTGCTGACATGGCATCCAGGAACTGGTGCAGTACCCTGGATGCTGATGCCTGTGATATCCCCATCATATCAACAGTTGGTCTCTAGAAGGTACCTGTTGCTAATATTCTTAGGCCAACACATACCTTGGTTTCCACTGGGATGGGTTCCCCTCTGTTGGTTCTGTGTGTGAGGCGTGGCCTGCACAGCTCAACAGTTTGCTGCAGGAGGTCTCTGTCCACTCTATAGCGCTCCACTATCTCCAGCTCATGTAGCCTCTGGTAGGTTACCCTGGGCCTGTACACTCTTCTCTGTCCCCTCACTGTGGGTTGTCCAGCAGCATTTCCATTGTCACCACCCTCAGCATGTTGCATATGTCACCTTATAACAGCAATGGCAGCCCCTAACATTTCTTTGTCTCAGTAAAGCTTTTTCAGTTTTCACTAATATTAGCTTACTGCAGTGTCTGTTGTGAGAAACATAATGGACTGTTGTTTGTAGAGTTTTAAGTGCTAGGCTGGGCTGGGCTAGTGTACTGCCTGTGTAATTGCCTGATTCTGATTGTTTTCACCTGCTAGCTCTGCTAGTACTCCCTGGTAGCTTCCTACTATTTGTTGTGCTTCCTTTTTCCTTTCTGTTTCCTCAGGGGGTAGCGCCGTGCACACAAGCGCAAACACGTGCACACCAGCTAACGTGCGCACACATGCTTACACGGACTAAAACTTGCTTATTTGGGTTAAAACGCATGCACACCAGTGCAAACACGCTTACAACTCTTTAATCAGCCTTATACATGCTTACTCCGGGTTAAACGCGTGCACTCACGCTTACATGCGGGCACTCTGTCTTACTCTGGTTTACAGGCGTGCCCACGCGTGCATACCCGCTCAGCAAAAAACTTTGGTGTTATCCACGGCATACACCTTCCATTTCTTGCCTTTCTCAAGCCTACCTGTTGACACATCTCTTTCCATGATGTGTAAATGACAGCTGACACATGCCACTCTGCTCCAATGAGCTTCACTTTTTTCATACATACCCCACTCGTGATGTCACCTATCTTCTACTCTGTTACTCCCCTTATCCTACTCCTACACTCCACTGACTGTGCTCATTTGCGATGTAAACTTGCGATTCACTATCCTAACCCTCATTTACATAGGATTGCCTACTAATGCTTGGTTACATCTCTTAGACTGAGCTTCCTTCCTTAGCAACCTCTACTCGGTGGCCATGTTGTCTTCAGCCTGCCATTACCTTGCATTATACATTAACAATTTAAATAAGATCCACATTTGTGGGTTTTAATTGTTAGTTTTCTGGGTTTTAGAGCACAGTCCGTTTGCGCGGCGCTGCGCTACGCTTAAACATCAGAAATCGGAGAAAAAAAATATATATTTTTTTTCATATTGCATCAGGAAACATTTCCAATGGACATATAGTTGGCCATTGGCATGCTTCCTGCACTGGATGCAACCTTTATTTGGAGCTGTCGCAGCTCCGTTTTGCTATTTGCAGAACTCTGTCAACTGAGTACATTTCTGCAAATAACCCTGCTCTTACTCGGACAGGTTCAGGTTTCCTGAATCACAAATCCACCTAATTTGCATGCGTTTCGCCTGCACTTGAGGTAATTTGCATATCCCAGCCCTGTCCGTGTAAGAGCCGTTTTAGGAGATCGCTTGCACGCCCCTGCAGGCTGTTCCTGGATCACTCGTCGGACATTATGGCTGCATGGAGTCGTACTCTACTCTTAGACTCCGTGCAAGCCATCGTGAATCCAGCCCAGTAAGTTTAAATTGCACTCTCTGTCTAACAAGTGTGCTGTTTTATACAAGGAATATAATTTAATAAAGTCAGGAAGGTGTATCAAAAAACACATGTAGGTTTCTTGTTTTGCGTGCAAGGGGCCAATGATTTGAAAACAGCCCAAAAGTAATCTTTATCCACCACTTGTCAGATGCATTTTCTTTGGATGTGGTGTGTGGGTTTCAATGCTGTTTCAACAAATGTGAGTTTCAATGGCAGAGAAGTTTTAATGCCAAGTCTATTTCCATTGTGAGACAGTATTGCTTTGTTTAGCAGCTTTGTTTAGCAGGTGGCTTAGTGTTTGTGCATTGTGCTATAAAATGCAAAAATAAAATCCAAATAATTATTGTAGAAGTAAAGCATTATGCACATATTAGTGTTTATGGTAAATGGGGCGAAATAGCCAAGTAATGGGACATCGGAATGGCTACAGGGGGACTCTGGTGCCATATTTTGGTTGTCCGTTCTTCAGTTTGCATTTGAAAGTTGGTATCCCACAGTTCCATTGGAGTGGGTGGGGTTACGTAATTATGTATGCAAATTTGATGTTAATCAGCATATAGATTTGTACCTATCTTTCATGGGCCTTGTCCAGATTTTTGATGTTTCCAGGTTGAGAGGTATGTATATAACTAATAGGATATATCTTAATAAATTAATAAATACATGAATAAATATACTCTGTCTCATACATAAATACAATACAATGACTAAAACATACTATTTAATGTTAATATAAAACCACTTCCATATAAAATTCATCTTTCCAGAGCTTTTAGTTTTAAAAAAACATGCAAGTGAAAAACTGTCATTCAGTCCTGGCCATTGCAGGGAGTTCATCCTTAGTTGCCATAAGGCTTCTTGTTTTTCTAGTATTAATGCCCATGGTCCACCCCTCATATCTGGTGTAATTGCCTCCAATATTCCAAATTTAAAACTATGGTCAGGATAATCCATATTATGCCTAGCTAAGGCATTTGTTTCCTTTTTGTTCCTTATATCTCTTACATGTTCATAAATTCTGCTTTTTAGTTTCCGCTCTGTTTTCCCTATATAAAAACATGGACATTTTGCGCAAACTGCCCAATATACCACTTTCTCTGTTGTGCATGCACATCTACTGGTAATCTTTACTATGGTGTTGTTAATATTAAGTTTACTACCCTCATGAATATAACAACAATAGTTACATGCACCACATGTTTTCATCTATCCATTTTGTGGATTCACTTGTGTATATTCTAAAAAGTTTTTCATAGTTCTACCCTTTTTATATACGATGGTAGGAGATTCACCCACTATATTTCTGGTGTCTCTATTATTTGTTAATACCACCCAATTTTTAAACAAGATGTCAGCTACACTCTTACTGCTTTTATTAAAAATTGTAATGAATGCACTGTTAAATTTCCTCTCCTCAGACATCTCAAAATTTTGACAGGTTTCTTGAACCTGGGGTTGCATAACAGTGCTATTCACAACCTCCCTATCATTTCCTCTTATTTCTTCTTCTTGTTTTTGGCATAATAAAGGCTTAAAGTGTCTCCTCTCTCTTTTATTTACTACTTCTAACATCATATCATTCATTAGTGAATTAGGGTATTCCCTCTTCTGAAACATGTCTTTAAGATGGTCACACTCATCCAAAAAACTTTCAAATTCATATACTATCCATACAGCTCTTACATATTGACCTTTTACTGTGGTTTTCTTTTGTTTAATGAACTACTGAAATGTAAAAAGCTGTTTGAATATGTTGGTTTTCAATAAATTTCAGATTTAAACACCTTGACTACTCTTTCTTTCGTTAATCTCACATCTAGGTATGGTATTTCATCAACTCCAACTGTATTTGTGAATTTTAGAAAAGGGGTACACCCATTTAGATATCCTAGGAACTCAGGTATAATCTCTCCTGGCCACTCCCAATACATAAAAATGTCATCTAAAAATCTCATATAATGTGCAGTGGGAGAAATAGTTTTAATTAAATAAGTATTTTTTTCTCCTACTGCAACATTATGATGTTAGCATATGTCTCCCAACAAGCTGAACCCACTGAGATGCCCTCTGTTTGCAAACAGTACTCCCTATCAAATAAAATAAAATTGTTATGCAAGACAATACTTAATAGGTGTTCAAATTTATTAATTTTTACCTGTGGTATACTTTTTTCCAAGAGATATTCACAAAATCATTCTACCCCTATCTTATGGGGTATAATGGTATAGAGGTCTTTTATGTCTATAGTAATAAAATAACCACCTTCAGTATAGTCTAATAGATTTATTCTCTGTAGAAAGTCCCACGAATCTTTGCATACACTCTTCTCTTCAGATACAAAATTCTTTAATTTGATATCAAAGTACTTTGCTATGGGTTGTATGACAGAACCACGGGCGTCTACAATGGGTCACATTGGGGGGTCATGTAGGTTTATATGTATTTTAGGCAAACCAAACATACAAGAAACTTTTGTGTGGGGTACTAGCATGTAATTCAATTCTACTATAGAGAGGCTCCCTTCTATAAAAAGGTCATGCATTTAATTCTTTAGAGGGTGAGAGGTGCTGTTGAACCACAGATAGTGTGATAGACAACTACCTAACCTGTTAACATGAACTGTACAGTATTACGGCCAGCTACACGGGGAGATATCTCATCAGTAACTGCAATGATGTTGGCTGTGTCCAGAACAGCCACACCCAGCTATATATACCAATCCCGGTATTGCTGCACACCTATACAGTGGGGAAGAGGCCATTTGCACATCTAACACTAGTTGTGATGGAATGTATGTCCACAGGATGATACCTGTGAAATGTTAGCATATGCCACACGGTTCTTGGACAGATGACCCCTGGGACATGTATATTCTGCGACCTGAAGTAGATCCATCCACATACACACACACTCTTACTTGGCAACACTGGGACTAGACCCCTACCTAGGTATGTAGTGCTGCTGATATGTGTGGCTTTAATTGCACACACCACACAGCTTTTAGGATGAGGTGTTTTCCAGGTTACATGTTACATGCAGAACATCCCCAGGCATGTCCAGTATGGTAATGGGGGATGTAATGGTTGTTTATGGTCAATACATAGTGTGACATGCTGTCATATACACATTGACAAACACATAACAGTCAGACACACATCTGAGAGACCTGGGCCTATCGCTGCTAACTGCCTTGTTAGTATGCCCATTGTGTTAACAGGTAGGTTGCACACAGACCATGTATAACTGGGTTGGATAGTGTTATCAGTTACCTATATGGTTGATAGTGACAGTGGTCACCATACAGTGGTACATGGGACATGTACCAGGGGTACCATGGTGTAATGACAGTATATGAAATAAAACCGAAAAAAAAGAGCCACTGACAAAACTTTAATTTATTACATCCACAGTAAGCGCTTATATCCACTAGGGACTTCTTCAGACTGCATAATGTGTAAGCAACAATACATTCACTTAAATACATTTAAAAATCACATGATTAAGATATCACATGACATAACTTTTTTCTTTTTAAAAAAGCAGTAAATTCTTTTCTATCATTTAATCCAGGTGGATGACAGGCATTTAACCTAACCTGCCATTCATATTCCCTCCAACTTAACTCATCTTCTACATCAAATTTTTGATTAACCTTTGTTACTTCATCTAAAACACAAAATCTGAACTCCATATTACATGTTTTTTTTCTATGTAATGCTTACTAAGAGCATTTTTCTCATCTTTCACACTAACTGTATATTTATGCTCATACTTTTTTTGTTGAGCTCCCTTGTTCATCCAACATAAAATGCTTTGCATGACATACAAATGATCAGGTACAGCACATACCTATATTTGCATTTGTATCTGCCATTTATATGCACCCATATGGTGCCCAATTTTACATTCTTCACATCTGTTAATAATAAATAACATAAATTGCATTTACAACATTTATACATTCCAGGATTTTGACATAAAAATCTTTTGTTATTTAACTTATTTTGAAATACATTTTTAAGACTCTTGCCTTTTTTCTGCACAAAAACTAGAAAATCTCCTATCTTTGGACTTATTTCTGAACTACATTTTAAAAAGTTCCAGTTTTTTTTTTGATAATACTCTTAATGGTATATGAATCTGCACTGTTTGTAACTTGCATGGAAGTTTTGAAATCTTTTGTATCATTATTTGTGGCTACCCTATAACCATCTTTTCTCATTTCTACCATTTCTTTAAAACAACAATGTATTTCTTCTGTTGGATAACCTCTGCTTCTAAAATTGTTACATAAATTAATACATTTTGTTTCAAATTCATGGTTATCATCAGTTAGCTGATGTACTCTCATTAGTTGTCCTTTAACAATATTTGTTTTTGTTTGTTTCGGGTGCATACTATCATAATACAAATATGAGTTATTTTGTTTCTCATTTTTGTAAATAGTTGTAACCAATACTTCATTTCTCTAAGTAATCTTTAAATCCAAAAAATTAGTAGTATCAGCTTCAAATGTTGAAGTAGACTTAAGAAATGTACATGCATTATTTAAATACATCAAAAATACTTCCAATAACTTTACATCACCACTCCAAATTAAAAAAAAGCATCATCAATGAAACACTTGTAAAATAATATATTGTTCATAAAAATACTGTCAAACACATGACATTTTCCCATCCATGCATGAAAATGTTAGCATAGCTTGGTGCCATAGCGGCACGCATCGCTACACCATTTACTTGTCTAAATAACTTTCCATTCAACTCAAAAAAATTATAATTGAGGATAATGTGTAACATTTACATTATCAGATTCACCATATTCAAAGAAAATTTCTTTGAATTTAATAATTCCAATCTTACAACCGCCATACCTACGTCATTCGGAATGATAGTTTATAAGGATTTTACATCGAGGGTGACTAAAAAATCACTTGCTTCAACTTTCACATGACAAAGCAACTGTTTAAAGTCAAACGAATCTCTGATGTATGATGATCCCATACTAGCAACTACCTGGAGGTGCATGTCCACAAAAATGGCCATAGCTTCTGTTTTGCTGCCACTACTGGCAACAATCAGATGCATTGGAGGCTTATCTAAATTTTTGTGTACTTTGGGCATGCCAAACATACCACTAATTCTAGGAGACGCAACACACAAAAACTTTCTTGTATCATCCGTTATGCGCCCAGTTAGAAACCACTCCTCAATTTGGCCATCAATGAAAGAAAAACATCTTTTAATTTCATTAAAATATTTTTTTCATAAAATAAAATATCAGATAACGTATCTTCCATCTCACTAATATATTTAACCTTATCTAAAATTACCAAGGCATTACCTTTATCGGCCTTGGTCATCAAAATGGCATCATTATTAGTTAACTCATACAATGACTTTCTCTGTGCCCCACTTAAGTTAAAATAGTTGAATATAGGCTTTTTTTCAAACATCTCAATGATTTGTTGCTCACAAACCATCTGAAATAACTCTAATTCTTTGATTAATGGAGGATTATATGTACTTGGTTTAAAAAACATCTTTGGGCCAACACTATTATTTGGATACAACAACTTCAGATTTAATTTCCTTACATAATCTCTTAAACAATTTATTCTATTACAATTGGCTGCCCCCTTTGAAGGAACAAAATTCCACCCTTTGGTGAGCAATTTCACAAGTCATTCAATAGCTCTAAACTGAACAAATTAATAATCACAATAGCAGTATCTACAGTACCTCTTGTGTTTATTTCAGATAATTCTTCTTTTTCCAATTCTTCTTCTGTTGGAAATTCTGTTTGAAGTTCCTTCTCGGTGCAGAGGCTATCTCTGCCTAAGTCCTATTTGAATTCCCCTGCCACTGGTAAACCTTCACTAGCTGATGATTTTCTTTCTTCTGAAAATCCTTATTAGTATTATTGGCGTTGTTATTGCCATTTCTGTTATTTGCTGCTGCATTCATTTCTGCAAAACCATTCACAGAACCTGATGACTAATTTCTTTGAGCCAGCTGCTTAGATTTACACATGGTACTTTCCTCTGCTGCAGCCTTTTCAGTTGTTTTTCTCCTTTGATTATCCGGCATCTGCTCCGATGAAATGGAACCACCTACTTCAGCTGAATCACTGATGATGTCAGCTGACTCATAGTCCGCCTTGTCTCTAAGAAATTTCTTTGTTTTACATTTTTTGAGCAATTTGTTTTCCTTGCCAAGTTTCTCTTGAATATGAGATAACTTGGCATTGAAATTCTCTGAAGTCAGACTGTCCCTCAGTCTAAAAAAGTCTGATTTGATTTTCATGTCATGCTCTTTTATTTTACCAACGTTCAACTCCAATAGCATCACAACATACTGCAGCCCTGTTTTTTTATCGAGGGCTGCCCATCTGGTTAAAAAACTCTTCAGGAATATCAGAACCCACAGGAATTACTGATATTCTAAGACCTTTTGGAACTCTTTGTATATTGAGACAACTTTGGAAATACAAATGGTCCCATTGTAGTCTTTTTAATTTCAAAAGATCTTTCTCAAGCTAATCAAACATGTTGAAGAAATTAGGTTTAACAGCAGAACTCACCACTGGTAAAACATTTACTTCATTGAACGGATCAGTATACCCAGCACTCACACCCCACTGTGGATATTGTATGCACTGGAACCCATGATGACAGTCTGAGATACCTACCATCACACATTGACCAGGACTGCAATACATCCCTTTGTCCATTGCAAGAGTGCTATTACAGGGATATGCATCTAATGCACATGCCACAGGCATAGTAGGGTGATGCATTGTCATGCCTCCCCTACGGGCAGCAACATCACTATCCCTAATACTGTGTGGAAATGAGTACTGTAATAGGTGTATCTGGCCTCAGAATGCTATAGCCTACATATATGCACACATGCACACATATATACACTTGCCAGAACTCAGTGGGTATCCCATGCCTATCAACCCATTTGTACAGCAGTGTTGCACTGGTACTGTAAGGCCCAAGTAGCCCTTAGGGAGAAGAGCGTAACAAGGTATATGTAATGTCTGGTACAGCAGCAGCCACATCTAACTATGGCAATGGGTGGTATGATGGGTGTGAAGGGCCTCAGGGTATTCCCAACTACAGGTCTACAAACACACAGACACTGATATTCTCAGTAATGCATATGTATACATTTGTCAGTACTGGGATGCATCAGTGCAGGTCTTCATAGGTGTGTACCAGGCTCTTGTCCATGGAGAGATGGGAAGTGTAGGGGATGTGGGTACAGTGGTATCATGCCACGTGCTATGTATCAGCAGGCCATCTATCAACAGAAACCACTGGGGTGATCCTCAAGGTGAGAGTGACATGCATCAGCCAATCCTCTGGGTGCCTCTTGCAGAGGGCCTGTGAGGTGCTTCAATTGACATGTATGCAACATGTATTACATAACATGGTTAGTGTCTGTCTTGCAGACCTGTACCCAAGCATGTTCTGTTGACTGTGGTAGTGTAGTCAAGGAATCCATGGCATATGGTGTCCACAGGGTGTGGAGTCCTATCTGTGGCATTTATAACACAGCTGGGAAGACATGTCAGTGTCAGTCAAGCATAGATTGCCTGTAAGTATCCAGCATAGATACCTGACATCTGCACATCTGTACAGAGGACTGACAGACATCAGCTGGCCAACTAGCTATGCATTAGGATGAATGTGTTGATAGATAGATATCTGACACCGATAGGTATGCCATTACTACATGATGGCAGCCCTCACTGACATGTGCTATACTCACAGTAGTCTTACAGTTATTTTTGACATGTCAGATCATTATCCAGTATGAAATATTTAATGAGAAACAGTTCACACACCAGCAACATGACAGTGAGGACTCAGAGTCCATCTCTGCATGCAGGGGTGCTTGTTTCCAGTACTAGAATTAACAATCTACTCTTACTTGGGAAAGCACTGTCAACAGTAGTAATGCAATGATACACTACATGCCAGTGTGACTGCATATGACCTGGGATACTACACTTGTATATAACACATTCACATGGATAAGAGTGTTGTATAAGCCATATATACTCAAGTGTTCCAGACAGTAGACTTACACCCCTTGCTACTGTAATGATAGCACATAGATGTATGTTATGTACATGACATTACATACACTTATTACAGATGTCATTACCCTGCTATGTTATCAGACTGGAATGTGAGCAATGGCTACCAGGGCTGGGCCATGCTTAGCAGGTGTCAGCATTGCTGCAATATAACAGCTAAGCTCATTTGCACACTGGTAAGCTGAGCCTACAGGATGTAAACGCCCACTACGTTTAACTGTACCTTAGCACCGCTTAGCTTCACGTAAACCTGCCCAAATGCACTTAAACCTGCTCTAAACTGCCATAACCACTATGTATCCAACAGCCCTTGTTCTTCCCAGCAACAAAATAAACTGCCTTTGCAGATCTTGAACCCAAGACCCTGTATAGTATAGGCACAGCAGTTAACCACTACACCATGACAGCTGTGAAGACAGTTGTTGTTTTTCCAATATATCTGTCAGTACACATATTGAATAGTATTGAACAATTGCTCTGACTTCTACAATTGTGAAGCACTTGTTAGTAATATTACTGTTGCATCACATATGTTGTTATATCTAAATATACACATATCAGATACATACGGTCTGATACATCTGGGAAGGTATACACAAAAGTAATGTTTGCACATGGCAAGGATATGGATATATATATATATATGTACATTATATGTATACATATATATATATATATATATATATATATATATATATATATATATATATATAAAATATATGTAGCTATCTATATGTGTATATATATATATATATACACAAACACACACACACACACACACACACACACACACACACACACACACACACACACACACACACACACGCGTGCACACAGTTGTCATGTTTGGGATTAGAACTCCTACCTAACTAGCTATATCACACTACAGAATTACACAGTTATAGCACACACCATGGAGCTTACAGGGCTACTGCTTCACCAAAGGTGTATTTCAAGGTGAAGACATCAGCAGGCTTGCCATAGTAGGGCAATGGGGAGTACAGTGTGTGTGCATGGGCCATAACCCATTAATCAGGAAGCAGACACACAACACTCAGGCACACACTTGTACAGTCATGTTACACAATTATCACAAGCAACACAGACACTATAGTGCTGAGGGATACCAGAGGCAAATGTCTACAATGACTGACGTTTGCACTTCATGTGGTTTTAGCCCATTGGATGTGTGATGGGTAGGACAGGACTCATGATGGGAGGCTCTTAGTCACTCTCTTCCACACATCTATATATGTGTAATTTTGACCTATTATAGTGTGTTGTCCTTGGATATATGTGTGTATTCCTATCCAATGTGTGTGCAAAGCATAACTGATGTGCAATGAGGAGTGTGTGCACAAACATCTGTGACTGTCAAATATGTATAGTCCACTATTGTTGCCAGACATGGGCTTCATTTTAAGTGTGGGAGCATGCCCAGTATGACCTTTCAGTATTGTGTTGTCAGACATGGGCTTTGTTGCTCTAAGTGTGGGAGCATGCCCAGTATGACCTTTTGTATTGAATGTGTGAATCCATTCCAGGTAGGTTGTACTCCAGTGTAGGCTTTTGTGTTCTACACCTACAGCTAGCAACCTGTTTCTGCAGGATATATGTAGATCGGTTGACAATATTGGGTCCAAATAGGCAAAGGATAGTGGGTTACTGTAGGTAATTGTCTTTGTGATGCTTCTGCTACATGGTCTTGGTGTTAGCAGAGATATCCAGGCATATGTACTGTTTTACACCTTGATGTTTTATGTCATCAACTACTGTCAGGTATACATATTTACTTGCAGCAATTTCCTGGGGAGCACAGGGTGAATGCAGGTGTGTCAAGTATTGTGGTCTTTAGCCTACATATTCTTGCACAATCATGCTATTCTGGAAGGGAAGCTGCTGACACTTGCTGATGGTTCTGTGTAAATAGTTCAGCACCTTGGTACAGTGGTGGCTGAGGATCCCATGCTTGTACATCCATCAACGTGACAGTATGGCCATATCCTGCTGTGGCCATACCTCACAGCTGTACAGATTCACACAGGTTATCCAGAGGCAGAGGTCATATTTCTGGACATTACCCCTTCACATTGTGGTTTACGAGCAGGTTTGTAGCCACCCATTCCTGTGTTTGCAGGCAGGGATAGTATGTGCCCACTGTTGAGTTTCAGACTTCACAAACTCCATGCCATCCATGGTCCTACCCCCATTATTCTAGGCTCTTCCAAACATTATGCAAATATTATCTGATAAGTTCCCTATAGTTATCACTTCATCCCAGCAGTAATTTGGTGTTGGTCCACAGTCCATGCAGTAGGAAATGGTGGACATGTTACTGGGATTTGTCGAAATGGCCTTGCATTTGGGTTCTGTGAACTATGTTGTTACTTGGGAGTCCATGACATAACATGCATTGGCAGTATGGGTGAGACGCATGCCTTTGGCAGATGACTGCAGGGGATTTGGTAGTGATGCAGGCCAGCTGTAGCAGGCCATTGCATTGTGTTACGCCTACAGTCCCAGACTGCAAGACACTATATTCCCCTGGGGTGACAGGGTAGGTGTGCAAGATGTCAATGCCAATACTTTCTGTTATTGTTGATCCAGTGGTGTGGATGCTGGCAGGCTGCTACTTACAGCTAGGGACACGCCTGCATGGGAGACCTCTTCTGCATGCTGCATTCTGTGGCTATTGCCATACAGAGGTGGGGGTCATATTGTACTCTTTCCCAACAGCAGGGATAAAACCTGTGAGGTACCTGTGGGTGACGGTGGGATGAGCTGGGTGCATATGTGCTATGGACACTACTTGCATTGACTCACAGATATACATGGGCCATTCCATTTATGCTGGCTTGTGCAAGGACATCAGCAGTTTCTCAATACTTCATACCTGTGACCTTTGTGGTCTGCTAGTGTTTGGCCAGACGACATTGGTATTCCATACTAGAAACCCAACTAAGCTGCTGCTAACCTGTATGTACAATTCCAAAAGTGTGTCAATTTGACAATAACATTATACACTGTCTGTCGTGGGTACTTCCACCTGTGTGCTGTTTGTATGTCTGGGCCCACATTCATTGCCATGTCCATCTTTAAGATGGCGACAGATATTACATACAAACATTTACTATGGCTTACTGCTGGAATGTGTTTTGCTGGGATGCATTGTGTTTGGCACTGCAGTTGTGAGAACTTAGCGCTGTCATCGGCAGTACTGGCCAATGTCCACCAGAACAAACCTCACCATACCTAAATGCTGAACACACAATATACAACACAAACCAACCTAACACACGCAGCCCTGCATATTGTACACATGCTACAATCTATCCTGCTACTTTGGCCGGCTCAGGTAATCTGTGCTCTACTGTTATTATACCTACACATACATGTTACTACATTTCTACATAGGATTGGGGGGGCAGGGGGCACACCTGACAACTGTACACATTTGCTATGACTGTACTGTTATTTCAGGTACTCCATTTCATTCTGTATTCTGGCTATCAGGCAGACTAGAGGCATATCAGTGTACTACAGTACTTAGGTTTGATTGACCTACATTTCAGTTTCAGACTTCTTACCCTTCAGAACTAACATCCCACTGCCTGACCTGTTGTAGCCTGTCTGTGTAGGTCTGGAGGGGGGTTGTTCTCCATAGCCATCAATCAGAGGCCTTAGCACAGCCTTTGTTTGTGTTTGTCTATGCCTGTCCTGCTGGCTGAGACTGTTGTTGTGTATGTGAGCCTCACTGACTGGCATGTGTGTGTCCTCCGGACACACATTTGGCCCACCACATTTCCTGCAGTGGGTTTTGTCACCTTGTCTAGTACTATGGTGATACCAATATTTGTTACAGTTTTCATGCTGCCACTATAGGTGTCTGCTATCTGCTAGCATCCCATTCAGCCACCCGATTCCTTGCATGCCCACATCCGTACCATAGAGCGCAAGTAACAAAACATACTACTCCATTCAGAAACTGATAGTGAGAGTGACTTACCTTGTGGCTGTGCCAGTATTGAGGATGGTGATGGAGGGCTGACATGTCGGATGCACATAGTGCACTCTATACATGATTAAGCACAGGTAGTGTCATGTTTGGCATCCCTTTTTACTGTATGTGCAAGTCAGAGAGGTGTCATTCCCTGGGTTCCTACCGTGTCAGTGTATGTGCTACGCTTTGCCTCTTTGCCAAGGCCTGGGCATACTGGGCATGCCTCCTTCTGCCTACTAGGGCAGGCTCAGATTGTTCTTCCTCCAGTCATTCTGTGCATGTGCAGGCCTTGACAATGGTGGGGGGGCTGTGTGGCCATGCCCCGTGGTGTTCCTACTGCAACAGTTTCCATAAGATCATATTGTGTAGCATGGCACATGCAATGACAATTTGGTACATGTAGCTGATGAGTACTGCAAGGCTCCCCCAGATATGTCCAGGCACGGAACCATGAATTGGGCATCCCAAACACACGCTCTATTATCATTCTGGTCTGTGTATGTGCCTCATTACGGAGTTCTTGTTCGGGTGTGTGTGCATTTCTGATGGGTAAAAAAAAAAAAATTTTTCTCCCCCACCAAAAACACGGGGAAAATTAGGTTTTCCCAAAAAAGGGGTTTAACTGAAAAATTTGGCTTTTTGGGGGGTTTTAAATTTGCTTTTCAGGGGGGGTGTATGATGGGGGAAAAAAAAAAAAAAGGCTTTGGTTTAAAAAGGGGGGTTTTTTTTGGGTTTTAAAGGGTATACTTTGATATCAGGCCACATAACAATGGTCTACAGTGTGGCTCAGGGGTGTAGTGTCTGGACTGGCCCACACAGGTGGGTACTGTATTCACCATCCACTCATCTGGTTACTATCATGGGTAGCCAGTGCTGTGCAATGGTTGCCATGTATGTTTTCTATATTCCATAACATGGATGGTGTCTGGGATGTGCACACAACCCACATGCATGTTCTGTGACATGTGAAAGTGTACCTGGGGTGTCTGGGGCATGTTGTGTAGACAGATTGTTATCATCAGATGTGCCATTCCTGACCTCATTTGGTGAGAACTGGCAATGGACCCCAGATTGACCCTGCACCTACATTGACAGGTATCCACAGATGTCAGTGGCATCTGTCCATACAGGGCATGTGTATAAGGTGTGGTGTGTACTTTGTGGGTTATATTTGCTGGCTCTACAGTGTTGCAGGTGTCTAGTGGGGAACATAGCAAAGCAGCACTGTATGCAATGATTTGCCTATTGTAGGGATGGGACAGGATGCCACGTCCTCTGTAGTCCACTGCAGGTACACCATGGTTACTATCTGTGGGCAATTCCAACATAGTGGTTGTTGCCTAGCCAAGTGTGTTTGTGTATGAGACATGGGTGGATAGTGTTCTCTGGGTAATACAAGGGTTACCTATATTGTTCCCCAAGCCATGATGTCACATGTAGGGGTAATGATTGTCTACCCAAGCCTCTCTGCTGTTTGACATCTGTTATCCTTGTAAGGTGGACATTTTGACATATAATAGACCTACCATATAAGAAATTTGCAAAACCCACTCCACAATGAGTCTTGTTATTACACACTCACAGCTTCCTCCACACAGGATACTTATGACAAACACACACCAAGTCTCACAGTTGCTATGTCTGGGATTAGAACTCCTACCTAACTAGTACATTACACTACAGCATTACTCAGTTATAGCATGTGCCACGGAGATTACTGGGCTACGTCTTACCCAAAGGTGTATTTCAAAGTGAATGACATCAACAGGCTTGCCATAGTAGGGCAATGGAAGTGGTAGTGACTGTGGATGGCCTCTAAAGCATTAATCCTTACACAGACAAACAAACACACTCACAAAGCTTTACATTTTCCATGTCTGGGATTAGAACCCCTATCTAATTAATACATCACACTACAGCATTATGCAGTTATAGCATGCTCCATGGAGATTACTGGGCAACTCCTTTCCCAAAGTTGTATATCAAAGTGAATGAAATCAGCAGGTTTGCCAACGTAAGGCAATAGAAGTTGTACTGAGTGTGAATGTCCTCAAAATCATTGGTCCCTACACAAACACACACATTTTTACAGTTGCTGTGTCTAGGATAAGAACTCCTACCTAACTAGGAATATCACACTACAGCATTATGCAGTTATAGCACACGCCTCAGAGCTTACTAAGCTACTCCTTTCCCAAAGATGTATATCAAAGGGAATATCAGCAGGGTTGCCAAAGTAGGGCAATGGAAGTTGTAGTGACTGTGAATTGCCTCAAAAGCATTGATCCCTACACAGACAAACAAACACACACACACACACACACACACACACACACACACACACACACACACACACACACACACACACACACACACACACACACAAAGTTTTACAGTTGCCGTGTCTGGGATTAGAACTCCTACCTAACTAGTACCTCACACTGCAGCATTATGCAGTCATAGTACACACCATGGAGCTTACTGGGCTACTCCTTCCCCAAAGGTGTATTTCAAAGTGAATGACATCAGCAGCTCTGCCAAAGTAGGGAAATGGAAATTGTAGTGAGTGTGAATGGCCTCAAAAGCATTGATCCCTACACAAACACACACAAAGTCCTACAGTTGCCATGTCTGGGAATAACTAGTACATCATGTGCATTACGCAGTTATAGCATGCACCACAAAGCTTACAGGGCTACTCTTTCCCCAAAGGTGTATTTCAAGGTGAATGACATAAACAGGATTACCAAAGTAGGGCAATGGGGTGTGTAGTGACTGTGAATGGCCACAAAATCATTGATCCCTACACACACTCACACACACACACACACACACACACACACACACACACACACACACACACACACACACACACGCGTGCACACAGTTGTCATGTTTGGGATTAGAACTCCTACCTAACTAGCTATATCACACTATAGAATTACACAGTTATAGCACACACCATGGAGCTTACAGGGCTACTGCTTCACCAAAGGTGTATTTCAAGGTGAAGACATCAGCAGGCTTGCCATAGTAGGGCAATGGGGAGTACAGTGTGTGTGCATGGGCCATAACCCATTAATCAGGAAGCAGACACACAACACGCAGGCACACACTTGTACAGTCATGTTACACAATTATCACAAGCAACACAGACACTATAGTGCTGAGGGATACCAGAGGCAAATGTCTACAATGACTGACGTTTGCACTTCATGTGGTTTTAGCCCATTGGATGTGTGATGGGTAGGACAGGACTCATGATGGGAGGCTCTTAGTCACTCTCTTCCACACATCTATATATGTGTAATTTTGACCTATTATAGTGTGTTGTCCTTGGATATATGTGTGTATTCCTATCCAATGTGTGTGCAAAGCATACCTGATGTGCAATGAGGAGTGTGTGCACAAACATCTGTGACTGTCAAATATGTATAGTCCACTATTGTTGCCAGACATGGGCTTCATTTTAAGTGTGGGAGCATGCCCAGTATGACCTTTCAGTATTGTGTTGTCAGACATGGGCTTTGTTGCTCTAAGTGTGGGAGCATGCCCAGTATGACCTTTTGTATTGAATGTGTGAATCCATTCCAGGTAGGTTGTACTCCAGTGTAGGCTTTTGTGTTCTACACCTACAGCTAGCAACCTGTTTCTGCAGGATATCTGTAGATCGGTTGACAATATTGGGTCCAAATAGGCAAAGGATAGTGGGTTACTGTAGGTAATTGTCTTTGTGATGCTTCTGCTACATGGTCTTGGTGTTAGCAGAGATATCCAGGCATATGTACTGTTTTACACCTTGATGTTTTATGTCATCAACTACTGTCAGGTATACATATTTACTTGCAGCAATTTCCTGGGGAGCACAGGGTGAATGCAGGTGTGTCAAGTATTGTGGTCTTCAGCCTACATATTCTTGCACAATCATGCTATTCTGGAGGGGAAGCTGCTGACACTTGCTGATGGTTCTGTGTAAATAGTTCAGCACCTTGGTACAGTGGTGGCTGAGGATCCCATGCTTGTACATCCATCAACGTGACAGTATGGCCATATCCTGCTGTGGCCATACCTCACAGCTGTACAGATTCACACAGGTTATCCAGAGGCAGAGGTCATATTTCTGGACATTACCCCTTCACATTGTGGTTTACGAGCAGGTTTGTAGCCACCCATTCCTGTGTTTGCAGGCAGGGATAGTATGTGCACACTGTTGAGTTTCAGACTTCACAAACTCCATGCCATCCATGGTCCTACCCCCATTATTCTAGGCTCTTCCAAACATTATGCAAATATTATCTGATAAGTTCCCTATAGTTATCACTTCATCCCAGCAGTAATTTGGTGTTGGTCCACAGTCCATGCAGTAGGAAATGGTGGACATGTTACTGGGATTTGTCGAAATGGCCTTGCATTTGGGTTCTGTGAACTATGTTGTTACTTGGGAGTCCATGACATAACATGCATTGGCAGTATGGGTAAGACACATGCCTTTGGCAGACGACTGCAGGGGATTTGGTAGTGATGCAGGCCAGCTGTAGCAGGCCATTGCATTGTGTTACGCCTACAGTCCCAGACTGCAAGACACTATATTCCCCTGGGGTGACAGGGTAGGTGTGCAAGATGTCAATGCCAATACTTTCTGTTATTGTTGATCCAGTGGTGTGGATGCTGGCAGGCTGCTACTTACAGCTAGGGACACGCCTGCATGGGAGACCTCTTCTGCATGCTGCATTCTGTGGCTATTGCCATACAGAGGTGGGGGTCATATTGTACTCTTTCCCAACAGCAGGGATAAAACCTGTGAGGTACCTGTGGGTGACGGTGGGATGAGCTGGGTGCATATGTGCTATGGACACTACTTGCATTGACTCACAGATATACATGGGCCATTCCATTTATGCTGGCTTGTGCAAGGACATCAGCAGTTTCTCAATACTTCATACCTGTGACCTTTGTGGTCTGCTAGTGTTTGGCCAGACGACATTGGTATTCCATACTAGAAACCCAACTAAGCTGCTGCTAACCTGTATGTACAATTCCAAAAGTGTGTCAATTTGACAATAACATTATACACTGTCTGTCGTGGGTACTTCCACCTGTGTGCTGTTTGTATGTCTGGGCCCACATTCATGCCATGTCCATCTTTAAGATGGCGACAGATATTACATACAAACATTTACTATGGCTTACTGCTGGAATGTGTTTTGCTGGGATGCATTGTGTTTGGCACTGCAGTTGTGAGAACTTAGCGCTGTCATCGGCAGTACTGGCCAATGTCCACCAGAACAAACCTCACCATACCTAAATGCTGAACACACAATATACAACACAAACCAACCTAACACACGCAGCCCTGCATATTGTACACATGCTACAATCTATCCTGCTACTTTGGCCGGCTCAGGTAATCTGTGCTCTACTGTTATTATACCTACACATACATGTTACTACATTTCTACATAGGATTGGGGGGGGGGGGGGCACACCTGACAACTGTACACATTTGCTATGACTGTACTGTTATTTCAGGTACTCCATTTCATTCTGTATTCTGGCTATCAGGCAGACTAGAGGCATATCAGTGTACTACAGTACTTAGGTTTGATTGACCTACATTTCAGTTTCAGACTTCTTACCCTTCAGAACTAACATCCCACTGCCTGACCTGTTGTAGCCTGTCTGTGTAGGTCTGGAGGGGGGGTTGTTCTCCATAGCCATCAATCAGAGGCCTTAGCACAGCCTTTGTTTGTGTTTGTCTATGCCTGTCCTGCTGGCTGAGACTGTTGTTGTGTATGTGAGCCTCACTGACTGGCATGTGTGTGTCCTCCGGACACACATTTGGCCCACCACATTTCCTGCAGTGGGTTTTGTCACCTTGTCTAGTACTATGGTGATACCAATATTTGTTACAGTTTTCATGCTGCCACTATAGGTGTCTGCTATCTGCTAGCATCCCATTCAGCCACCCGATTCCCTTGCATGCCCACATCCGTACCATAGACGCAAGTAACAAAACATACTACTCCATTCAGAAACTGATAGTGAGAGTGACTTACCTTGTGGCTGTGCCAGTATTGAGGATGGTGATGGAGGGCTGACATGTCGGATGCACATAGTGCACTCCCTATACATGATTAAGCACAGGTAGTGTCATGTTTGGCATCCCTTTTACTGTATGTGCAAGTCAGAGAGAGGTGTCATTCCCTGGGTTCCTACCGTGTCAGTGTATGTGCTACGCTTTGCCTCTTTGCCAAGGCCTGGGCATACTGGGCATGCCTCCTTCTGCCTACTAGGGCAGGCTCAGATTGTTCTTCCTCCGAGTCATTCTGTGCATGTGCAGGCCTTGACAATGGTGGGGGGGCTGTGTGGCCATGCCCCGTGGTGTTCCTACTGCAACAGTTTCCATAAGATCATATTGTGTAGCATGGCACATGCAATGACAATTTGGTACATGTAGCTGATGAGTACTGCAAGGCTCCCCCAGATATGTCCAGGCACCGGAACCATGAATTGGGCATCCCAAACACACGCTCTATTATTATTCTGGTCTGTGTATGTGCCTCATTACGGAGTTCTTGTTCGGGTGTGTGTGCATTTCTGATGGGTGTCATCAGCCATGGCTCTAGTGAGTAACCAGCATCCATCACTAGGTGGCCATAAGAGATGTCCCCACTGGCAAATCTCTGGTACAGCTGCATCATATGCCAGATGTGGGAGTTGTGATAGCTTCCAGGGAAGCCAGCACACACATTCATTATAATGCCCTGGGCATCACACACGACCTGGCAGTTGATGGAGGGGAAGCTCTTGCGGTTGATGTAGATCCTACCTTGCTCACTGGGTGGTGCTTTGATGTGAATGTGCATGCAGTCTACAGCACCCACTACCTTAGGGTATTCTGCTATTTGGTGGAAGAGACGCATATTGCTGGTCAAAGCCTCACAGCTGTTGTAGAAATATACATGCTCACTGGCATGTGCTGACATGGCATACAGGAACTGGTGGAGTACCCTGGATGCTGATGCCTGTGAGATCCCCATGATATCCCCAGTTGGCCTTTGGAAGGTACCTGTGGCTAGTATTCTTAGGCCTACACATACCTTGGTATCCACTGGGATAGGTTCCCCTCTTTGGTTCTGTGTGTGAGGCATGGCCAGCAGAGCTCAACAATTTGCTGTAGTAGGTCCCTGTCCACCCTATAGTGCTCCACTATCTCCAGCTCATGTAGCCCCTGGTATGTTACCCTGGGTCTGTACTCTCTTCTCTTTTTCCTCCCTGTGGGTTGGTCATCAGTATTCTTATCCTCACCACCCTCAGCCTCTTCCACATATTGATTTATGAGAGCTAATGCAGCCCCTATAATTTT
Source organism: Protopterus annectens (assembly GCF_019279795.1). Classification (NCBI taxonomy): domain Eukaryota; kingdom Metazoa; phylum Chordata; order Ceratodontiformes; family Protopteridae; genus Protopterus; species Protopterus annectens. Next base: position 988,876,963 of record NC_056744.1, read on the forward strand.
GTTGCTTTTGTTTGGTCAAATTTCCCCACTTGTGTACACCGGTGGTGTAGTTTGTGGGAAAAAACAGAGGGAAAGGTGTTTGTATAGTTTATAGTAGTGGGCTGGGCTGCTGCCTGTGTAATTGGCTGATTCTGATAAATTTCACCTGCCAGCTATGCTAGTTCTCCTTGATTACCTTCCTACTGCTCTTTTCCCTTCCCATTGCCTTCCTGTTTAAGCCCCGAGGTGCACCGCACATACCCAGTGCTCAGATGTGCATGGAGCTGCTATTTCCTGGTTTACTTTTTTTTCTCTTTAAAACACAGTGTGTGGCGCGTACACCCGCTTAGGCAATGTAAAGAGTGCTTGGCAACTTCAGACACACCCCCTTGCTTAGTTCTGCTTAGTTAAGGGCAAACCCAAGCCACAGGGCTCCAATAAGCTTACAGTATGCCTAACACACCCCTCTATGATGTTAGCTAGCTCTTAGACTTGCACCATGGTCTTCCTGCACCTACACGGTTGGGATTCAGTATAATTCCCCTCATTTGCATAGGATTGCCTGCTAATGCCTAGATACAAGTCTGACACTGAGCCTTTCCCCTTAGCAACCACTATTCACTGGCCATGTTGTCTTCTGTCTGCCATTGGTTATAATGGCAAAATTGTGATTTTGGATAGAAAGCTTTTTTTCTAGGTTTTTTTTTTTTATTTTCAGTCTGATCCCATTTGCGTGCCACTGCCCTACGCTTAAATGGCCAAAATCGTCCCAAAAAAAAATAAAAGTTTTTTTTTTTATTTTTGCAACTGTTTTCCATGCCAATGGCCATATATTTGGCCATTGGCATGTCTTTCACATCGTATACACCCTTTATTTGGAGTTGTCATGGCTCCGTTTTGTAGTTTTCAGAAATGTACTTGGTTACTAACCGAGTACATCTCTGCAGATTACGCTAGTCCAGCATGGCTGGCTGCCAGCTTTCAGGATCGCAAATTCACCTAATTTGCATGGTTTTCACCTGCAAATGGGGTAACTTGCATACATGAACTGTTTCCATGCAGGAATAGTGCAGGAGCACTTGTGCCCATCCTGGGAGCTTGTTCCTGGATCTCTCAGCAGCCATATTGCATCCAGCAGCTCCTGCACTATTCCTGCATGTCGTGCAGAGCTTGCTGAATCCCGGTGATAGGTTAATATGTACATTATATTATAAATATAAAAACCACAAAGATATAACAACAATAATGCAAGCTTATCCTAATGTAAGAGCTAAAAGCATGTACACCACCAGGTCTTAATGACCAAGTCTCTATAGCCCTTGTATTAAAAATGAGGGCTGCTAGACTGTAATTTCATATGGTCTCTATATAGTACAAGAATAATAAGGTATTTATTTAATTTATTATATATCCATTGATAATATTTATTTTCCTTTCCATGTTCACATTAGGATTTCAAGTTAACTGACCTCTAATTCTAAGTGGAAGTTGATTCCATAATCTTGCAAAGTATTGCGCAATGTTTCTGTTGATATAAATATATATATATATATATATATATATATATATATATATATATATACATATACATATATATATATTTATATATATATATATATATATATGTATATTATATATATACATTATATATATATATATATATATATATATATATATATTACTATTAGTTATGTTAGTATTAGATAACCTAATTAGTTGTAGCTCCCACAGCAGTGCATTTCTGATCTAGACTTTCAAAAAAAAAAAAAAACAGATCAGAAGAAAGAGGTCACCCATAAGTAACATATATGGAACAGAATGTATTGATGGTTCTTGAAGTCTTTTTGAATGATTTAAGTTTTCCAACTTCATGAATTTTTTATTAAGAAATCATACATTGTCATGTAATTACAGGTGCCTTGGGCTTATGGAGGGTGCAACATCCTATAAGGATGTAACTTTTCAATACTTCTCCCTAATATACTCCTATGTCATTGTTAAATAATTTTAGGTCTACAGGAAACTTCAGCTGAGGATTTATTTTTTAGAATAATAAATTAGTTGTACTAGGTCAATGTCTCCCTTTGGCGAGGGAGATTGTATCTTTGTGCCATTGACATGCACTTGACCTGATATTTGTCTCTGAGTCTATTGATCATGAAGAGCAGCTTAAGACTGTGTAAATTCATCCTAAGCAAACCTTTGTTTCATTATAGTAATCTCAAATCTTATGGAACTTATATCAAATAGATGGTAGAAATGAGGTCGCATATCCATAAACAAGCAGTTGCTCAGATTTCTGTAGTTACTGTGGCTGCTACACAACCAGACATCACATATCCCTATCTAAGTAAAGTGAAGCTACCTTCCTTAATATTATCACCTAGAGTATGGGCACTTTAAGAAACTGAGCTTTCACAAGGTTTTAAGTCGATACCCACAATAAGGGTCTTGATTGTCATTGCTTTGACATGGCTCTTACAAGGAGCTAGCTCCTAGACTGCTGTTGCAGTGTTGTCTGTAACTTGCTTAACAGCTGGGAAAATGTCATTTCCTTATAGTTATGGGCAAAAATCACTCCTAAATTGTGAGGCCAAGATTTAGGTGAAGGTCCTGGTGGGTGGCCTTGTGTATGGAATAAATCAAATACTCTTCCTTAAAAAGCATCCAAATTATTTTTTAGAGGGTGGTGGATATTTAGTCAACTAAAAGTCAAAATCATATCTTGTATAAGAGAAACTAGTCCTATGTTCTTCTTCTATCTGCTACATAGGTTTCATGGCAAAATAAAGTATAAACTGCTAAAAGAGACTTAAAGATAGCAGTGAGCAACAATTTGAACTTTCAGTATAATGCTAATTTTCTGTGTAAGGTCAGCGATAGAAAAAAAAAAACTGCATATTTAGATACCTTAAACCATAGCTTGAATGTTATATTAGGCTTTTACTGTACACTACAGGCCATTGCAGAGAGATCAGATGTTAAAAAGCCTACTGAAGAAGATAATGGCAAGGCATTTAAGTATTTTTGCTAAGAAAACCCTATAGCAAAAGCTACCAGAGGCATTTAAATATAACACCAGAAGATGAGATCCTCAGGTCTGAAAGTGTACATCCGAGGAAGGGTAGAGGAAACATATGACTAGCACTAGACATTATGACATGGATGAATTAAGGCTGGAAAGATGTCCACGCAACTATATGCTCAGAAATTAAAGTAAAGTCCAGTGCTGCAGAGATATATAAGTATCAAGGTCTATATCATGAGATCGACATCTTAAAATGTTGACTCTCAGTTGTTCGACACGAAAATGTTGAACTCCAACTTTCCCAAACGGCCAAATCACCGATTTTCTTTCAGACAGAAAGAAATCGGTTGGCCGTTATGTTACACCTACCCTTTCCCTGACTGTAGTGCAGTCTCAGAGTTAGAATATTTAGTTGGGGGGTGTGGAGGGCACAGCCCCCCGCATAAATATGTTTGTTTTTGTGTGGCGTTCGTGTTTGACCAACCAATTTCTTTCTGTTGGAAAGAGATTGGTGATTTGGCCATTTGGGAAAGTTGGAATTCAACATTTTCGTGTTGAAGAACTGAGAGTCAACATTTTAAGATGTTGATCTTATGACATAGACCCAAGTATCATAGCAGAACACTAAGCATTCCATCCAAGGAGCCCTTTTAAGCCTAGCCATGCTTCCCAATAAAATTTGATAGGTTTTGGTTTTGTGGGGATATATATACTAGGGCATGAGTGGCTAAACATCTACAAGCTTCCTCTTTCTAATAGAGTCAAATGTATTACATAAGGGAAATATTTATGGTTTCCCATTCACTGATTAAAGTTTTTCTTGAATAAGTGCAGGTTTGAACTCTATTTCACATGGATGGGAAACCTGTTCCAGAGAAGGGGGGAGGCTCTGACACATGTACCTTTCCCATCTAGTATGTCCTATTTATTTATGCTGGAGACAAGGTTTAGGTCCCTGGAACAGATGTTCCTGTTGCCATTTGTCTTATGGATGTACAGCAGGTCCATTATAGGGCGGGAATGGAGGAAGCTTTGTAAGCCAGCATAGGTCATCTCTCAGTAGCCTGTAGGAGGCGGAATATAAGGACAAAGCTTTGATGTGGTCTGTGTAGGACTTATTTTCCACACAATTTATTCTTTTTGTGAGGAATCTCTGAGGACACTCCTATTGTTACATGTGACTTGCCAGGTACATATCAAATGGGCAATTGTCTTATGAGAATGATGACATGTTTGGATCTATATGTCATACACCTGCTTATAAATTGTGCAACACAGAATGACTTCCTTACTACAGTAGACATGTGGTGGTGAGTCACTGTCTACATAGTCTAGGAGGGTATGTATTGTTAATGAAGTAGTTTGCTGGGTTGACTGTCTTTCCAAAAGATACTATGATGCATTTTTTGGCATTGAGTTTCAGACCATGACTCAGGCACCAGCTATTAGTCTGTGTCAAGCCATTGGGAGGATAATTGTGTCTTGAAGGGATTCAGTGATTGCATCCAATATGTAATCATTTGCAAACTTGGTCAGCCAGAAGCCCATAATGTTAGCCTCAACCTCAGAGAAGTAAATGAAAAACAGGAGTGGCCTGAGTACTGAGGCTTGAGGCAACCCATTAGTAACTGGCCTTTTTTTAGAGGAAGAATCCCTATTCTAACTTCCTTGGTCCTGTCGGTAGGCCACCTGGTTCTCCAGTGGGTGACATAGGGGATTATATCTAGTTTACTGAGCTTTTCTATAATGCCCAAGTTGGGTATTGCATCAAATGTCTTGGCCAAGTTGAGGTAGGCAGTGTGCACCATTTTGTCCTCATACATTGCTTCAGTGACCTTCTCAAAGAAGTTCACCAGGCTGAGTAGGCAAGACCTGCTCTTGTCCAAACTGATTTTGGTCCAGTGTCTGTAGGTTATCTATGTCATCATTTAGGATATCCATGATTATTCTCTTGATAGCTTTGCATGTCAGGTTTAATCTAACTTATGGGTCAAAAATTCCCTGGGCCTGTGAATAATCTACCTTGTACAGCAGGATAAATATTGCAATCAGCCATTAATTTGGCACAAAGCCTACTTGGAGGCTATGATTAAATACTACTTCTAGTGGACACAAACGTTCACGCTTCATGCTATTAAGGTATTATAAAAACCCACTGATGCAGTGGTGTTGGCCTTGGAGAGTACCTTGAGCACCTGCTCTGTAGTGATAGTTGGAGAAGTTACAGATGTGGGTATTTTCTGAGAGCATCTGATAGGAAGATCAGGGTAATGTTGGAGCTAAATTTGTCAGCCAGATGGTTTGCTATATCTTCCATCCTTGATAGGTAGCACCACTTACAATTAATTCAGTACATCGCTGTATTCTGCCTTTGTGATTACAGTCATAGCTGAAGAAAACTTTGTGATTGTTCATGGTGTGAGAGGCTAATTTTTATCTCAAATTTGGCTTTAGTGGACTTTATGATTCCCCTGAGTTGTTTATTTATGTTAATGAGGGGTTTTCTTTACCTTGTTAGGCATTGCACCTCCTAATTTTTGTTATCAGATTTTTCCTTTTGTTATACAAGCTAATGATGTTAGGATTCCACCCAAGTGGTTTGTTTTTTGAGTTGATCCTGTGCTTAATCTAGATAAGTACAGCTGTCTCTATGCAGCTGTTAATAAAATTATACATGTTTTCTGTGAACAAGTATGCAGCTGTGCTCTTAGAGTTTGAGGGGACTTAGTTGTAGGATGTTTGTCCTAGAACAATTCCTAAAAGTTCCTGGGTTAGACAGTGTCCCTGGTTTTATTTTTACTTTAGAGAAGACAGCTTCATGGTCTGACCTGACAAGTGAGGACAATGCATTCCACCATATTTGTGAAGAACAGGCCAAAATGTTTGTGCCTTTAGTAGATGAGACTAACTGGTTAATGGTGTTTGCATTTACAAAGTCCAGGAATCTTTAAGCCTGCATGTTAGGAGTCATGTATGATTCCAAGTTTACACTGGCGTAGTTAAAGTCACCTGTGAGTATGATGTTAGGTTGAATGGTGTGTGAATACAGTACATTTAAGTATGTATTATGGTTTTCCTGGGTGATAGTGTGGGAACTATAGATTGCAAGGATATGCATAGGATTTTGCCTAAGGTAATGAGGATGTGGAGGCCCAAAAGCATCATATTGATAGGCCAGCCTTGAAATATGTTTGTTTTTAATGTAAATAGTGACAACTCTACCTTTTGCCCTCTTCAGATGATCAAAATGTGTGGAAAGCATTGTATCCCTGCATTTCAGCAACTGTTCAGGCATCTAGTTCTGCAATGTGATTAAAGTGGAGTTTCTCGTTTAGACTCCTGGATTTGAGCTTCAGATTTAAACATTCAGATTTTCCTGGGTTGCTTTAGCTACACTGGTAGGTGTATCAGGATGGCAATGCCTGAAAAAAGGCATTATGCAGGTAAACAAGGCTTTAAACAATATTTGAAATCCCAGAGAGGGCAGATGCAGACCACTGCTGGCAAAGCAGCACAGTCTGTCAACCAGAATGACAAATATTGCACCGCCTTCAGATGACATCTTATTCTAAGCCAATTTTTAATGTGAAATATATTCCGTTCATACTGTGGCATCATCCTTGGAGAAGGTAGAGTGCTGATCACTGCTAGGCTTATGGGACCCATAATGCAAGAGCTCCATCATGTCACTCTCCATGCCATCTAAGGAGGTACATCTCAGGCCATTTATGCCCTCATGGACTATGACTGAGTCATATTAGTACTTCTGGTTCAACAACCTAAATATATTTGCATGATTTGATGGATCTTGGCCCCTGATAGACAGCTGACCATGACTCGTCCTTTACTTAGCCTAATGAGAAGGATATCTGCATGTGTCTTACAACTGAGTCTCCAATGACAAAAATATTGGGTTGCGTGATGGTGTGCCTCATGGGCTTAGACCCTGAGACACCATGGGATGTAGCCATATATGTCATGTTGGATGTTGATTTTCTGGAATTCTCTTGAGGTTTCTTGGATACTTTTTGTTTCTGCAATATGTGAGGTCTTTGTGGATTTGGGAGATTACATTTAAGACCTACAGCATATGCAGGTCTATGTGTCTAGTCCATACTATGTGAGGTTGGAGTAGTGTGTGTGTGTGTGTGTGTGTGTGTGTGTGTGTGTGTGTGTGTGTGTGTGTGTGTGTGTGTGTGTGTGTGTGTGTGTGTGTGTGTGTGTGTGTGTGTGTGTGTGTGTGTGTGTGCATACCTCCCAACCATACCAAATTACTCAGTTTTTACAGAGTTTTGGGGTCCAAATGAAGGGGTGCCACGATTCCTGAGTGGCACCCCTTCATTTCTGATTTTTATTCTTTGTTTTTTAATTTTCTCGCTGACTGAGCTGACGTCATCATGTGCACAATGACGTCAGCTCCATCAGGGATACTAGCCTGTCGAAATTGAGCTCAAGGAGCTCACATCATTTCTGGTCGATGCTCTGCGAGCGGGAATGGCACTCAGTCTGGAAACCTTATCGGATGAACAGAGGATTTATAAATGCAAGAGAGTGGAAACAGACTTGCAGCCTTTATTGTTTCAGTAAGGAAACACCTTTATTGTTTCTGAAACAGTTCGGGGAAGGGTGTGTTTGTGTGTGTGTGTGTGTGTGTGTGTGTGTGTGTGTGTGTGTGTGTGTGTGTGATGAATGAATGCTTGAAATTGTGTACTCTCTCTATTAAACTGGTGGCATGTCCATAATGGGTTTCGGTGCTTTGTGTTCTTTGGCTACTGTCTGCAGCATCCTGCGATCCTTTAAAGATTAGTTATGTTACTGGGAAATTAATGGATGGGGAAAGCCCTCCCACCAGTATGAATTAACAAAGAGGGTATTGTTTTGTAGATTTTATTTTTTTAGGGATAGGCCTTTTAGTAAAACCTGTTTCCGTAAAACTTTAAATTGTACTAAAGTTATGTATCCTGCATATATATAAATGTGCACACACACATGTACCCAGCCCCACATACATATTGTGGTAAATTTGTCTTTGGAAATTAATTCTTCTTACTCTGTGTCTTCTTTGTTAAAATGGATGAAAAAAGGTAACTTGTAGTTAACATTTATATGGTATTTGTATGCCAGCTTCTTTAGACACAGATGACCCAGAAGGCCTTGCTTTATCTGAGGAATTCACTGCTGAAGTAATTACTCCGCTAATCTTACTTCAGAACAGGTAATGACTAGTAGCACGTGTTTGGTTATAGCCTTTTCTGCAGAACAACTTCATCAGTTTCTTTCTAGAGTTTGTCATTCAGCAGTGCATTACGTAATTGTAGGCCAGAAGTGTCATCTCCTACCTAACGTTATTTGGCTTCCATAGCAACTAGGCTTGATGTCAGTTGGTCTTACACATCACACTGCAGTTGCAGAAGTGGCATATTAATCCCCTTCTGCATCATGTTTTACATTCAAGCAGTCGTGGGGCTTATAGAATTTCTACAGTGTGAAAGTTTAAAACCCTTAATTATTTGACTTTTGGGCCACCATTTAAATCCTTCCTACAGATCTGTTTTCAGATGTGAACCAGGTTCATTGATCTGGTTAAGAGATTAGCTGGAAGTCACAGAACAGATATGGGAAGGTTGTGGGTAACAAACTCAGGTCAGCAGGAAAGATTGTTTACTCACATATGTTCACCATAAGATTTATGCAGGACTGCTAGCCATTCCTGCAATTTGTCATTTTTCTCTTATGCAGTAGTTAATTATAACTAAGCAGCACAGTGGTTGAGATCTTTACCTTAGAGCTGCAGGATGCAGTGATCAGTCCTGACCTTTGGCCACTCTCCATAGAGTTTGTCTATTGTCCATATGCATTTTTCCCCAGTACTGCAACTGCCAATATATATTTAATCTTGTTCTGTGTCCCAGGTTATGACTGAAAAGGCTCTGAACAAAAATACCTTCCTGATCATGTTAAAAAATAAAAAATGAACGTATTACTAAAACACACACACACACACACACACACACACACACACACACACACATACACACACACACACACACACATATATATATATATATATATATATATATATATATATATATATGGGTCTACTGAAAAAGACCGAAAGTCCACTTGTTCGAAACGTACAGTGGATTTTCGGTTACGCAAAAGTGCACTTAAGTGAAAGTGCACTTCCGTGAAGAACGGTCCAACAAACCGGTTCAACAAACCATTAAGGAACACAGGTGCCAAATCACACTACAGTGGGGAAAGGGAATTTATGTGTTTCCCCACTGTAGTGCGATCTCAGAGTTGGTATATTTAAGTAGGGGGGTGTGGGGGTGCAAATTAATGGAAACAGATGAAAGTGACTAAACAAAGCAAATAGCCTTCTGACCAATCAAGCAGTCTCACTTGAAGCCTTCCTGTATGTTCCCCAGCTCAGGCTGACCAGATCACCTTCTATTTACATTAAAAAAGCAGTCCTAGGTCTTCATAATGTAAAACCACAATGCAGTTAGCCCAAGATTAATTCAAACTGGCCAATCAAACAGACTACCTAGAAACACACACTTTTAAAATGAGTACAATACAGAGAAACCAGAGGCAATATCAGTGAAAAGCAATGCCTTTTACAGTCAAAAAGACACAAAATACAATAAACAATTCAAAAATATAGCAGCAGTACTCTTAAATATTTTATAAAAGTACAAACAAATAATCTGAAGTTTTTATCTGTTCTAAGATTCTACTGGATGCAAGTCAAGTGTTTGTGAGCTCTGTGGAAATGAGCCAAGAACTGTGCAAACCCTCCAAATTTATAGAGTGAGGGAAAATGACTAAACAAAGCAAGTAAACCACTAACCAATCAAGCACCCTCATTTAAAGCCTTCATGTCTGATCTCCAGCCCAGACAGACCAGGCCACGTTCTGTCCCACTATAATATACCCAGTTGGAACCTCTAATGTAAGAACTATGAACAAAGATAAACCAAAAGTGGTTAAGAATGATATAACAAGAACAAAATACTGACATTTTGGGAACTGGTGAATTGCAGTAATTGTTATACTTAATAAAAGGGTGCCAAAATCAGTCTTTGGTTGCAACCCAACAATGGAAGAATAGTCTCAGACTACAAGGTAAGTCATTCAATAAAACAGTGAAATGTATTTATTCTCCAACTACACATGCTGAAGAGAAAAAAAGCAGACCATTTTTATAAAGATTTAAAGCAGTTTTTGACAATAACACCAAAACAGATGTTATATTTGTCATAGATGATTGGATCGCTAAAGTTGGTAGTTAAAGTACAACTGAAATAATGGACAGGTTTGGCTTTGGAGTATGAAATGAAGCTTGGCATAGACTTGCAGAATTCAAGATAATTTAGTAGTCATAGCAAATCCTTTCTTTTAACAGCCTAAGAAAAAGCTTTATACATGGTTAGCACTGTCAGGACCAAAATCAGATTGACTATAAATCATTTGCAGTCAGAGATGGATGAATTCTATACAGTTAGCAAAAATATGCAGCTGGAGCTGACTTTGACACAGAGCATTAACTTCTTATTGTAACAGTTAGAATTAAATTAAAACAAAAAAGAAAAAAATGAGGCCAGTGAGATATGAGATCAACAATACTTCAAGTGGAGGACAAGAATAACTTTGAAAGATTAGACCTAGTGGACAGGGGACCTGACGAATTATGGATGTTTTTGACATTGTTCATGAAGTGGTAATAAAAAGTATTTTATACAGAGAAAGAAACTAGGAAGGCAACATAACTAACTGTGGTGGATTTAGAAGTGGCAGAGTAAGCAGATGCTGAAATCAAAACTGCAGTGTGTAATATTAACAACCACAAATATGCTGATGCTTACACTCTAAAACTATGTTATCATACCTTAGTAATGAATTGCAAATAGATGGGGAAGAAGTACAGGCAGTGACAGATTTTATTTTCCAGGGCTATGAAATTAAGAGCCCATTACTTTCTAGAAGAAAAGCTATGGGCAAATCTGGATAAGATTGTAAAAAGCTAAGAAAACATTGTCAGCAAAGGTCCTTATATTCAAAGCTATGGTTTTCCAAGAAATATGTGGTTCTGGGATATGGACTTTTAAGTAAGGCTGTTTTCTTGTAAATCAATTGTATTAGAAAAAACTTCTAGAATCCCTTTGACTGCAAGAAACTCAAATAAGTCTATACTTTAAGAAATAAATCCAGACTGTTCATTGGAAGGCCTGAAATGAAATCTAAAACTGAAATACTTGGTCGCATAATGCAAAGACAAAATTCATTAGAGAAGGCGCTGATGCTGCTCTCCCCGTCAGATGCCTCTCAGTAAATACCCACATCTGTAACTCCCCCAACTATCACTACAGAGCAGGTGCTCATGGTGCTGTCCACTGCCAAGAGCAGTGCATCGGTGGGTCTCAAGACTGTCCAAGGAAGTCTTAATAGCATGAAGCAAAAGAAGAAGGGGTAGTACAAGCTATGATGGATGGAAATCAATATTGAAACAATGGATATGAATTAGAAAAACTTAAAGAAGCAGTTAGGCCTTGTGTACTAAAGTCTTTGAGGTAACAAAGAGTGGCTAACCAACTAAATAAGATCAACAGCATACTAATAGAACTATGCTTAAATAAGTAACAGCTGGGACCCCACTTTCAACTGCATAAAGATGGCACTTCTACTGTAATGTCAATTTTCTATCCAATTGCTATCCTCTCACCTCTATCAAAATTGTTAAAGGTGCATCTAAACTGTTTACTCTCACCTGTCAAGCATGTCTTTCTCCACAGTCATAGCACCAACACAGATGTACTGCCCTTCCTCAACACTATTTATCAAGAGAGAGAGAGAGAGATAAATAAATACAAACTCTTCTCCCCAATTTTCTTTGAACTTTCTTTTCATCCAAAAATACTATAAATTCTTCACTACTCAGGTTTCCCATTTTATTCAGTTAGCTGGCTTGCCAGCTACCACTTTAACTGTACACAAGCAGTCAAAGGGCACTCAGCCTTCCCTAATTACTTACCAGTGCTTACAGGAGTACTACATGGATTCATCCTAAAACCTTTATTATTTAGCATCTTCATTTATAACCTTGCTTCTGTTTCAACTCAGGCAACATTAATTTGATGTGTAGATGATGCTACTCTAATCTGCTTTTTATCTTTCCTCTCATCACTGCAAACTCACTCAAGAATCAGTTAATATGTTGGATTAATGTGTTAAATTTGAATAAAAATCTTAAAGAAAAATAATCACTCAATTCTATTGAAATCTAGATATCTCATGCTCAACTACTTCTAAATTCCAATAAAACCAAAATAATAATATTTACCTGTACATATTATCTTTACTATCCTCTCCTCTCAAAGTGTACAGTTAGAAATATTCTTTTAAACCAAACTGCTAGGTGTCACCCCAGATGGTTCACTGAAAGCTGACACACATATACAATACTTGGTGCGAAACACTCACAATAAAGTAAGTCTTCTTCACAGAGCTTCAGACTTTCTTACTGCAGTATCGCATAGAACAACCGGTACATCCTATCTTCTATCAAGCGTATTCTCTACCTCACCTATTCTTAGAAATACTAACTTAACATCAGTTCAGAAACTGGAACAGTGCTATAACAAAATTGCCAAATTTGCCACAGATTACCAAACATAACTCATCATTGTCTAGCCCTCAGGAAACTAAACTGAGTCAAATTCTCAAAACAAAAAATTCAGATTCATACAGATAATTGCAAGCGCAATATTTTTCTTTCAGAAAAATGTCCCTTCTTCTCTCCCATACTACAACATAAGACTTTCATAAGACACCTGTTCTTTTCAGACACATTCAAATTGATGTAAAAAAAAATCACAAAATACCTCTGGTAACTACGTATATACCGTATATAAAACTTTCATTCCTAAACTGCTTCAAAAACAAACTAAATTACTGCCTATTTAATTTCTGGTGCTATTCCTGTTTCAGCTCTTCTGGATAAAGTCTCCACTACATATCCTGTTTCTTCTATTCCTCATCTACTATCTCCAAAATATTTTTTCCTGACATTCCCTTTATCCAGTTGACTGCCTTTAATTAGTCTAGAAATAAAAAATGTTTCTGATCTTCCAACTTTCAACTATTACTTTTCTACTTACAATAAAAGTCTTCCTCAAATTCCACTCCTATTCCTTACTATAACCTCTCTATTCTAATGTAATACATCCCACAACTGTCCCTCTTTCTTTAAACATATTAAATATCCTACAGTATATTGTAAATTATTTTTTCTTTTTTTCTGAAAATGATCTCTGTCATTTAGTTATTAATTCTGCCTTTTGTTTTATTTTTCTGTTTTTCTTAAATACTGTGTATTGCCAAGTGTATTCTAGAGCAATGATGTGTACTTTTGTGCAGCTTTTCTCTCTCTCAACAGACTCTTGCTGAAAAGTGGTCTTGCACAGCCCAGTAGGACCATCCCAGTAAACAAACACAAACAAGTATAGATGGATAGATAAATAAACAGATAAATAGACAGATAGTGAAAACTGCAAGAAATTCTTAGCCAAGCTGGAGTCTTCACTGTGTAATACCTTAAACCTGCAGTGGTGGTCCATGAGATATATGCAAATTTTATTTTATTTTTATTTTACATTTGTTTACTGGGAGAAATCCGACTGGATACATGTCCATTTTCAGCGGAGGCCCGGGGAGAAAAGCTCCAAAATCAGACAAAAACAGCAATTATGAATTAAGTAAAATACATATTAGATATTAAGGATGATTACACAAATACATGTCATTATGTTATAAAAACGAATAAACAATGTAGTAATTATACTAATATAAGTTCTATAGGTAAATTCTTTTAATACATTTACTGAAAAAAAAAACAATCATAAGATGTAGGTAAGGAGACGACTATTCCTGTGAGAAACTAGTAGACACCGGATAGTGGTCTATTATGAGAGTTTTGTTACAGGAAGAATAAAAGAGGATTAAGGTTTGAGCGAGAAATTGAAGACATTTAGGATCCTAGGTAGGGTTAATCAGGAAATGAGCATTGGCATAGCCAGTGCGACTGGAAGTGGTGGAAAAGTTGTTTTTTGAATTGGGGTAGACAAGTAATTGTGAGAATACTAAGAGGAAGTGAGTTCCAAACTTTTCCAACGACGTTTGTAAATAGTGCATCACCTCCTGAGTTGAAAGATTTAACCATTTTTAAGAGTGGCCTGTTAGAAGAGCATAGACTGTTTAGGTTGGTATATGGTAGGACTAAGTTCTCAAGTGAAGGACATTTGTCAGGGTGTTTGAGTATTTTAAATGCCTCAGTAAGTTAGGTCAGTTTTACAAGGTTTGGGAGTTCTATCCACCCTAGGTTTTTTAGGTTGATACAATGATGAGTTCTATATGGAGTTCCTGTTGCAAATCTTGCAATATGATTGTAAGAGCAGGAGAGTTTATTTAAGTTGATTTTGTTCAGATTGGTGAAAATCGTGGATGCATAAAGAAGGGTGGAGAGCAAATGTGTCTGGGCAATGGTCACTTTTGCCGTTGGGGTTAGAAAATTTTTGATTCTATATAGAGATCCTAGTTTTTTGTTCACAGTTTTATTGGCTAAATTAATATGTGTGTCAAATCTGAGTTTATTATCAATAGTAACTCCTAGTAGTTTTGTGTGAGGGTCTGGGGAGATAATCGTCCCATTATTTGATGTTATAGAAAAGTCTATAAGGTGAAGTTTGTGGGTTGGCTGAAAGAGCAATAATTTAGTTTTTTTTTGGATTTAGGATTAACTGACGACCAGATAGCCAGTTTTCCACTTTGGTAAAGCAGCTTTGAGTTTTGGTTAGTAGTCTGTCAGGAGATATGTCAGAGCATACTAGTGTCGAATCATCCGCATATTGAATACAGGTGGCCTCAGGAATGGCTTTGTGGAGATCATTAATGAAGACTGAGAAGAGAAGTGGAGCTAATATAGACCCTTGAGGAACCCCAATGGTGTTAGGTAGCAAATTGGAGAGTTTATTCTGCCAGAGTACTGCTTGTTTCCTGCCAGAGAGGTAGGCATTGAACCAGTCTAGAGTTAAGTTATCCAGGTAAAGATTTTTTAAGGTGTCCAGAAGTAGTTGGTGGTTGACCATATCAAATGCCTTTGATAGATCCAGAAAGAGGGCTGATGACCCCATTAGACCATAACAGTGCTTTAACTACATGGCATCTGAATGTCCATGACTTACAGGAGGTTTAAGGTATTACACATAGAAGACTCTAGCTTTCCAGGGTCTTTTTTGCAGATTTTACTGACTGGTTTGTCTATGTGACCTTTTCACCCTTTGATTTGGTTTGTCTCTCTGTCTTTCTATATATATATATATATATATATATATATAGGTACTGAAATTTAACTAAAAATCCAAAGATCGACATTTACAAAGCTGAGCACAAAAAGTCGACTTTGCAAACGTCATCATGCTACTACACTTGCCCTGAGTAACAATCTTGGCACACACAAAACATAAATATAAAAAAATAAAAATAAAGTAAAGAAAAGCTCTCAAGGTGAATTTCTTGGCTTCCATGTCTTGGACAGATAGTAAGAAGGTTATAATCATCATTCCGCTTATAATCCTCTACATTATTTCTGAGACTGGGCTTAAAAATGAAGGTGTGTAGACTATTGAAGGGTAGAGTAATATTGTCTATTGTTGATATGGAATGCCATGACCGAGCAGGCATTATCTTATGGTTGGATTGCAGAAAGACTATGGTTTTCTCATCTGTTTCTTTATTTGTGCCTTTTAAATTAGATAATGAAGTAATGCAATGTACCATTTAAGCCTTGGGGTATAAAGACCTACAAAAAATGAAATTACAATCTGACTAAATGTATTATTGCAAACATCATTGAACACGTACTATACCATATCGTAAATTGTAAAATTCTGTGACTGAATTTGTACAGCTAAGCAACAAATAAGACATTGGTAATATTAACAAACATAATGAAATCTGGTACCTAATAAAAACATTTAAGGCCAAGGTAGAAATGAATAAAATATATAGTTATATTTAGCAAAATTTTTAGTGCAAGAGATATAGACCGGACTTCCCTATGAATTATATGTAGACACACACACACACACACACACATATATATATATATATATATATATATATATATATATATATATATACATGTGTGTGTGTGCGCAGATATATTTTATGTTGTATATATGTGTTTATATAGGTTTACTATCACATGTTCGACATAACATTGTTCAAATGTACAAATGTCCGAACCAAATGTTCAGAAAGCTAAACACCGAACAGTGTTAATATCAAACCGAACATTTCAGTGCAGTCGAATGTCAAAAATGTCGACTACACTGAAATGCTCCTACCTACCTACACAACATACTACAACAGGTTTTTGCAAGGAGGCAAGCCCCCTGTACCGCCCATGTGTGGGGCTGCGCCCTCCACACCCCCCCTACCAATATATACAAACTCTGAGATTGCACTACAGTGAGGGTAAGCATACATTTCCCCATCCCCACAATAGTGTGATCTGCACCGCAATGTTGGAGCTGACAACAGTGGCCATTCACTTATGTCAGTTTCGGCACTGTGGTGATCACCCTACCGGTTCCACCACGTGGTTTTCGCACATAGTTTGTTCATCTAAAAGATGAACAAACCTGTGATAGTAAACCATTTATATGTCTACATATGCATATCTGTATATCTGTAGACATACATATGTATATATATATATATATATATATATATATATATATATATATATAAAGATATATATATATATATACACATATACATACCTATATAAGGGGTACATTCAGACATCAGGTCCCAAATCTCTAACTCTCCTTCCTGCACAGATGCATTGTTCTGCCTTGCTACAACACAGACAGGTGCCACATATGGACAAAGCCTAACATTAGGGGGTATATATAGGGACAGAATGCAGGTAAGCCTATTACACACCTATGGCATATCAGCATGCTACAATACATGTTAACTGAGTGTCCTTCAAGTGATGGGCTCTGGATCCCACGTATCCATCATTATGGCATTAATTCCACCACCAGCTATTGGCCACAGTAATATACATCCTTTCCATTACACAACATACACTATGTTGGCTAACATCTTGTCTGTCAGTGTTGCTCTGCACAGTTGATGGGTATGGACCACTACCCACAGGGACAGACTCCATTGTCCATAGCAGTTGTTCAGCTGAACATCATTACAACAACACCTGATGGCACATATATATCATTCCACATCATCTATCCCAGTATTATGGACCAAATACTACAGTCAATTACATGCATATATACTTCACATATCTGTTGTGGGAATGAGGTCTGTTGTGGATGGTTTCCTTGTAGGAGTTTTTTCTTTCTCCTTGGCAATGGCCTTAGCCTGCTTTCTTTGTTTCTGTTTTGGTTTTGGTTTTGGCTTTGGTTGTGGATTTGGTTTCCCTTTCTCTCTCTCTCTCTCTCTCTCTCTCTCTCCAGTAAATGGATTGAGCTGCTTGGAATAGATTGCAGCATGGCTTTTGTAGGTGATGCACATGATCAGGTGATGGCCTCTGCACCAATCAGTGTCCTCCACGTGCTGCCTGCATGCAACATGCTGTGTAGTACCTCCAACTGCCACTGTCATGGCAACCCACTATTATAAATCCATACATCATGTGGGTGTGGTCCCTTTACCTTTCCTGCATGGTGGACATCCATCCTGTGTATGGTCAGCAGTGCTGCAGATGGCAGGTAGCAATACCTCTTAAAGGAGAACTTGCACAATCAGGCCAGCTACATGTTTGTATGAGGTTCCAGAGTGTGAGTAGTGTTGTTGCATGCATTGTATAGCACCAGTGTTACAGGGTTTGTGTGTACATACTAGTTTAACATGGAATGCAGTCTGTCTGCATAGCTCTCAACTGTGGGCCTATCCACTTGATGGCCAGAGGTGTGCCTGCTATGTTTTGTCTGTCCAACACACAGGTCTTGTGTCAGATATATCACAGGCAGTGTGTGTGTGTGTTGAGTGCTATCAGTACATGGCTACATCAATTTGTGTTTCTGACTTCATATTCCTGATTAAGGGTATGTTGCAGACCATCCTGTAACACCAGCAACTTGCTTAGTGTATGACAACACTATTTCACATATGGGCCTGTGTTCCGGCCTCTGTCCTCCACCTACATACTAGGTTTTGCCCATATCACATGCTGTCAGGGGTTGTTATGTAGTGGCCTGTGAGTATATGTCAACATCATGCATTTCTCCCGGCTCCCGCGCTGAAAACAGGATCTGTGGAACCTAGTCGGACTTTCCCGGTCAACAAATGATAAATAAATAAATGTCATGCTGCTATTCCTGCCATCAGTCCACTGCTGTTGTGGCCCCAACAAATACTGTGGGGTTGGGTCCATATATGTGTTGGCTTCATCTGCACAATATACGTGTGCCCTTCTGCAGTCCAGAGGTCAGTGTATGTAACAGTGATATATGCCCCTGTATGTCAGTCTATGGGGGGATGCACCATAACTAACCTAGGCTGTGACTTCGTGTGAGGGATATCAGGAGTAAGCTGCCTTAAGATATCTGGGTGTACATTACCATACAATTCATCTTGGGAAAATGCAGACCAACTGCTTCCTAACATACAGACTGTTCTGTTTGTCAGTGTGATTTTGTGATGGTTTCAGTTATGCCTTGTTATGTAACAGATACATCCCATTGTGTCAGCTGAAGTCCTTTCCCCATAGGGATTGAGTATTGAGTGTAGATAGAGGCTGCTGGACTATACATCTGCATTACTTACTGTTGATTGTTATCCTATGGCCAGCCTGTCTTTACTGTTGTACTACCTGAAGGCCTTGGCCTGGACAGCAGCATATGTTATACTTTCTGGAATACAGTATTAGCTTGATCTGTTTGAGAGTTGCATTAGTCTGTTTATAGGTATTTCAAAGTCTAAACAGCTATATGACATGGCATATACAACGGTAATAGTACACAAATAAAGCTATCTCATGTATGCAAACCTGTGTGTGGTGTTATATCCTATGACCTCTGTGTGGGTATATATTTCAGGCAAAAATTGTCTTTTGTATGGGTGACTCATATAGTGTCCATTTGGTAAGGCGGCAACTGTAGGAATACTGGCTGTTCTGTACGGTGTGCACCCTCTAAATATGTTTCTTCCTATACATATCTCTGTGTGTGTATGTGTAGTTACATACATATATATATATATATCTGTATATATATATATATATATATATATATATATGTGTGTGTGTGTGTGTGTGTGTATGTGTGTGTGTATGTATCTTAGGAATGTTTATTGCTTCCATACCGTACATTCCCTATGGTAGCCAGACTGTACTGCATGATATGTTATTGATACCAGCCTGACATCATACAGATGGGGTCTATATTAGATCACCGAATGCTTAAAAAAGCAAACCGTGATTAATCGACCCTATGTAAGTGAAAGATTACAATTTCGAACTATCAGGACAGCGATTTTTTTCCTAGGGAAAAAAATCGCTGTTCCAACAACATAAAAAAAATAAAATAAGGGCAAGAATTTGCTTAAAAGCGGCTTCGATATTTTGCCATTTCAGGCTGTTGAGTTTGACCAAAACGCATTCGAAAAAATGCGTCTTCAGTCTTCTAATAGGGAACCTACAGGTGGGATGTATTATTGTTAACATCTTCTGCCCATATTGTATCGGGTCCTGGTTATGGGACTTGCAACAGTTGATACTGTATTGCAGGGCAGACCTGGTTGGCTGTGGGGGAGGAGTACTATCACTATGTACAAGACGTATGTAGCTTGGGGCCCTCACTCCCATTAATGGTGCCTGTGGCCATAAATTTATTTGTTATGTTCTCTTTTATATCTATAGCTATATATCTGTATATAATTCTATATATATATATATATATATATATATATATGCTTACATATACACATTGCTATATATATATATATATATATATATATATATATAGCCATATAGATATATGTAGACATATATCTATAGATGTATGCGTATGTACATATATATATATATATATACATAGGCATATAGATATATGTAGACATATATCTATAGATGTATGTGTATGTATATATATATATATATATATATATATATATATATATATATATATATGTAGGTATGTGTATATATATATATATATATATATGTAGGTATGTGTATATATATATATATATATATATATATATATATATATATATATATATATGTATATATATGTATATATAGATATAGATATTTATATAACTATTTAGATAGAACTATATATACACACACACACATGCTATTGTAACCTGATAGTAACTTTTTGCTGACTGCAATGGGACTTTGTCACATTTTATTCACTGAGGAGCTTTTCTCCCCAGGTCTTTGCCAGAAATGAGTCAAAAGCTTCATCACATCAGACTAACACGTTTGACACATGTAAAATAAATAGATACATAAATAAATATATACATCCACATGTTTAAATACATTTCCTGCACTGTTGATTGACAGTGCTGGATGATATGTTTGTGAAAACATCAGGGTTATGTATATCTTACATGGCTTAGTGGTAAATCACTTTGGCTATTGTGGGCAGGGTCCTGGGTTAGAGGCTTGTTTATTTTGTTGCTGGGCAGAAAAAGGGCCATTGGATACAAAGTGATTAAGGCACTTTAAAGCAGTTGCAAGTGGGTTTGAGTGGGTTTTCGCGGAGGTAAGCACTGCTAACTTCTGGTTCAGTTTCTTATACTCATTTAGCTTTGAAATTGCTTAACCTGTGTAGGGATTGCTTACCCCATGCAAACAGGCTTAAACCTGCTTACTGTTGCTTAAAAGTGCTTACTCCAGCTTTCTCCCGTGCTAATTTCTTTAAAAGAAATGAAAAAGGGCTGATAGGAAAGTGGTGAAAAAGGGGTACAAAGAGGGAAAGACAGTAGGGAAAATAGCTAGGGATGTGCAGGAAGGATGTAGGGAAGGTCCATAGCTGCCCATTTCTTCTACAGCAACAGCTGTGCATATACACTGAATTTGGAGATAGATTTGGATACTCATACCCCTGACAGAGGGGTGAGGACAACAACAATAATATGTTGTTAAGACACTTAGACCAGATTACATGTGTCCAGACACATGTGTAAAATGGACAGCTATGTATGGGGCAAGATTTTTTTTGGGGAACAGATTGCCTTTTTTTTTTTCAGGTGAGAGTGGGATGTTGGGGAGGGATAGTAGGTATATTTGGGGAGGTAGGTTGGGTAGGTTAACAGACAAGACAAACAAGATGCATACAGGGGCAGTATATGACACATGTGGGGGGTAAACAATTGATAGAGAGGGGTGTTGGGAAATTGGAAGCACATGAGCCCCCTAGTGGAAGCAGTGGGACTGAGGTCCCCACCTGTGGGCAGTCATCACTGCACTTTCACAGCCCTGAAGGTGGCTGTGCTGGGGGCTGAGTAGGAGGGCCAGGGCAACCCTCTAGTTGTGACACATGGCCCTCAAGCTGGCATAGCAGATTTCCGACCTCCGTGTCAAGCTCACTATGCACCACTACCCGGACCTGGTGATGGGTGACAAGTTCCTGTCTGCGCCTGCTCCCAGTGGGGGGCGAGCCCCATCACCTGAGGTGGTTCCTCCCAAAGGTGGTGCAGGACCAACAGATGAGGAGTTCCTGGGTTGGGCCCCAGATGTGCTAGTGCACTGTGTCACATCCAGCTGAGGTATGACAGGTGGCTCCGCCAGGGCCAGCCTTCCCAAACATGCTATGGTGTTTAAATTTTATCAACATATGTGGGTTAGTAATAGTCAACACATTTTAGGATTAGGTATAACAGCATGCATAGATATTCCCATTAACTCAAACACCAGATATGGAACAGTTGCATAGCAAACAGAACACATGCATATGTGGGACCACAGTGGTCATTACAACAGCATGCAGGTACATTGAGGGCAGCATGCAACCAATGTGGGAGTATTTCAACATAGCACATGCATAGAAACAAATTAAAATAATTATCAAACAATAGGACATATGTCCCAACAGTAAAGTCAGCACATACCAGTTGAGTTGTGTATTTAGTTTATTGTTGCAGATATGGAGAGAAATATGTCAGTTAAAAACTAGTACATTCTTGTAGTTCGCATTACTTTCCTAGTCAGTACTGTGATCTGTACCTTACAGGTATTTGTACACTACCCTAGTGCCTTAGTTTGGACAGTGGTTTGGCTGTCGACAACTATATACATGAACTGGTTTCACCTGCAGTATACACCTCTTACCTAGTATACCTGTGGAGGTATCGTTTGTCAAAACTACCTGTTTCTACACATACCCCCAAATTCCAGGTAGATGTTATGCACATACTTGTCCATCTCTTTTTGCACATACTCTGGACATGTCTTCACCACATGCAGGTGAACGGGGACATATTTCGACTATTGCCCTCTTAAACCTTTAGTGACTTGTACAGTGACAGGTTTGTTTTATTTGACATTTTCCAAATATGTACATGTCTGACAGTCAGTTATATGACATGAAATGCTGCCTACATGTCAGAAATTAGCACACTGATATGGCAGGGAGCAGAGTAACAGCCAGCAGATATGGGCCGAATAACTGGACATTCTGGACATTTCTGTACACTTGTGGAGTATGATTCTGCATACAGCTTACTACCACTCCCAGGATTCAAACCATGGCTGTGTCTGCTAAAAATAAAACACTGTCCATCACAGTTAAGTGTGCTATATAGGTATTGCTGTGTATCTCTTGTCTGATTTCCGTCTATAATTCTCCTGTGGTTTTACATTCTGACCTTGTAATTACAACACTCTTATACAGGATTTCCTAGACAGTTGTATTATGTTGTACAGTGTGGGTGACAGTGATGAGTATGTATGTATGTGTCTTTCGGCTTTTCCCGGTTAGGGATCGCCACAGCGGAACTCCGGTCCGCTAATGATTGGCAGTAGAGTTTTACGTGCTGGCTTGCCGGGCCTAACGCACAACCTTTAACAAAGGAACGCCCATTCACGCATGTCACCACACAGAAGACACTCTAACTGAGAATCAAACGGGCAACGTCTAACTGTGAGGCAACAACACTACCGCAGCACCACCACCGCAGTAATTAGGGTGACAGTGATGAGTAATACCTTATTATTTTGAGTAACTGCAACACTAACAATGCCATACAATTCCAGAGGAAACAGTATCAGTACAGGATATCAATATATTATTTATAGGCACAGTGTTCATATCTGACAGACCTGTGGGAGTAATGTTTGTGAGCCCTACCTGCATGTTGCCACACAAATTACTCGTTTCCACATTAGTATTATGCACATACATCTCACTCTGTTACTGTACACACTCTAGTCACAGCTTGACAACATGGGGGTGGAGATGAGACATACCTGGCTACTTACTCTCATAACATTTGGGGGGGGGGTGCTAGAGTGACATGTTTGTTGTTACAGATGTCTGACAATCAGTTATATGTCTTGTTTGCTGCCTAAATGTCTGGGATCATCCCACTGATTTGCCAGGGTGACAGGCTGCAGTTATGGGTCAATTTACTGGACATTCTGGACATTTCTGTACACTTGTGGGGTATGACTCTGCATACAGCCTACTACCACTCCCAGGATTCAAACCATGGCTGTGTGTGCAAAAAATACAACAGTTCACGTCACAGTTGAGTGTGCTATTTGGATTTTGTTGTCTGTCTTTTTAGTGTTTTCTGTCTAAGTCTCTCTCAGTTGTACTATTTGACCTCTTGGGATTGCAACAGTCATATACAGACATTCCTACACAATTCATTTATGTAGCACGGTGTGGGAAACAGTGCTTACTACATAAGTACTATTAAGTGATTGCGACTCTACATTACCATATGATACCATAGTGAATACATGCAGTCCAGCAGTTAGACCTTAATTGTCAGGCTATTATGCTTTTATTTACATACAACCTATACGAGGGATGTACCAATGGGCAGACAGAGTTAGCTGGCCTATACATTGAAACACACTTGAAAAATGGCACAAAGAGTCCAAAAACTGTGAAAAACAAGAACATGGTCACATAATGAAGCCCAAAGGAAGCTCACTTTAATGCACACTAACGCTACAAATGATAATATGTTTTCCTCTTGAGAAAAGACTTCTTCGGATAGTACAATACAAAGCAAGCCAACCTTTCTTAAATATCCCTCCCCTGAACACTCATCCAATCAACTCTTTAATACAATTAATGACAATTCTTAAAAAATTAATGACAATTCTTAAAAAATTAATGATAAAATCCTTTAGAAATAAATAATCATAACTATTAATAAATCCACATCAATTAATTTACTTCAATACAAACTTTATGTAATAAATATACTTAAAGACCAGACAGGAGGAGAAGGCAACTACACACACCACAAAACCAGCCTCACATAATGCTACCACTCCACTGAATCAAACACATAAACACACAAAGACATACTCAGAGGCTCTGAGTAAAAATTTACCTAAACAGCAGAGGCCTCCAAAGCAGACACCCAAACAACTGCTACCTCAAGACACCCCACAAGCAACACATAAACCACAAAAGCAGTGTGCAAAGCAGTCACAGCCCTTAAGGCCAAATACAACACCAAACATACTTGTCATAGGTGACTCCATAGTCAGACACACTGACGTCCCACTCACCAGGCTGAACAAGGAGAGGGTCACAGTAAGCTGCCTATCGGGCTAGAATCCGCCACATAACACAAGCACTCGGGTCACTCCACGGCAAGTACAAATATGACACAGTCATTGTCCATGCTGGTGTGAACGACCTGAGACGCACCTCCCTGGACTACATGAAAAGAGACATAGAGGAGCTCTCTGATTATGTAGCCCAGGCAGGTATGACCCTAACCCTGAGCAGTATCCTTCCTTCACCAAGAATGATGCCACAATATAGAGACAAGATGATCAGCTTTAACAATTGGCTTAATGTCTGGTGTCATTCAAAGGGGATCCAGTGTCTGTCTGCCTGGGATGACATGCTTGACAAGCCACGCTGCAAGGGACGGCTTGCACCTGTCACCCTGGGATTCGGATATTGGCTAAGGCTCTTGCCACCCCATAGTGCCTTTTTAGGCAAGGCTCAAATTCTAAACCTACCACCCTAGAAAACAAAAATGGGAAGAAATTGAGGGTAATGCTGCTCAATGCCAGAAGTCTAAATCTCAAAATGCACGCACTCGAGGCCCTTCTCAGTATGGAGAACATCGATGTCTGTGCTGTAACTGAAACCTGGTTCAAGGCTCCTGAGAGCACCCCTGCACTATTAGGTTTTACCTCATATCATGCGTCGCCCCAAAACCCGGACCACTCCACAAAAGGAGGGTGTATCCATATTCATAAAGGATACTCACACCTCCAGGTTGGTGGCAACATGAAGCTCGGAAAACATCCAGGTGCAACTAACCATAGGCAAAACTGCTCTACAAATTGTAGCATGCTACAGGCCACCCTCTCAAACTCAGGAACCCCACACAGCCTTCCTGAAGACACTGGAGGGTATAAATGTATCTCCAAACACCATCATATTGGGTGACTTCAACTACCCGAATATAGACTGGGAACATTACTCAAGCCCTAACTTTCTAGCCCAACGGTTCCTGGAGTTCATAAATTCAAATGCCATGGAACAGCTAGTCACTGTTCCCAGAGGAGAAAATATACTAGATCTCATTGTCACAAACATGGGGACAAAATGCTCCACACCGAAGTATATCCCTCATTGGTGAGATCTGATCATAAACTAATCTCACTGGAAATCCACATCCTGCCCCACCCCAAACAAAAAGACCATAGTGAAGAACTTCTAAAGCAAACTTCACACTACTCAAGACTGGTGTGGTATCCTTCAAGGCCCCTGAGTCAGAGGAAACCACAACCCAAGCTGGAAGCCCTTACAAATGCCTTCTATGAACACCTCCAGGACTGCATGGATCAGGCAATCCCAAATAAAACCAAGACTCTTTCCACAAAGGGCAAACGTCCAGTCTGGTGGACCCCAGCCATTAACAAACTTTACAATAAGAGGAGAAAGCTATTACATGATAGAACAAAATCCATAAAAGGGAAGTCACCCTGATCATTATTAGTAAAAAATACGAGCACTCATAAAATCAACTAAGGCCAATTTTGAGAGAAAATTGCCATGGATTCAAAGGACAATCATAAGGCCTTTTTCAGCTATGTTAGGAACCTGGGTGGAAACTCACAGATATGCTCAGAATTAGTCCAAAATGATACAAAAATCACTGAACCCACAGACATTGCCAACATACTGGCAGACAGGTTCAGTGCAAACTTCACCCCTCTCCCCTAAAGGAGAGATAACTATCCCAGCAGTGTAGCCTCCCGGACATCTCAAATGCAGGTGAAAGCTGCTCTCTCTAAAGCTAAAACACAGCATCAATGGGACCGGATGGTGTCCCGGCTGTGTGCTACACGAGCTAAATGAGGAATTAAACCCGCACATAAGGCAGCTGTTTAATCTCAGCCTTACCACAGGATACGTGCCCAAGGAGTGGCGTGACGGCAACTGTGGTCCCACTCCACAAAGGTGGCGCCTCCACGGACCCTGGTAATTACCGCCCATAAGCTTAACAAGTCTAGTCTGCAAAGCTATGGAGAGGATCATAATTGAGCTCATAAACAAAGATATAGGGGACTTGCAGACATTGGACCCGACCCAGTTTGGCTTTGTCAAGGGAAGATCATGCCTTTTGAACTTGGTCGACTTCTTGAAATAGTCACCAAGGCCATTGATGAGGAAAGGCAGTCCATACAGCCTACCTTGACCTTGCAAAGGCTTTCGACACAATACCCCACTCGGGTATTGTAGAAAAACTTACCAGCTTAAATGTAAACCCATATGTCACAAGATGGGTTGCAAACTGGCTTAAGGACAGAACCCACAGGGTTAGAGTTGCTGGCGCTGTGTCAGACTCCAAGCGGTCACAAGTGGTGTCCCACAGGGCTCGGTCCTTGGCCCCTATTGTTTGGCATCTACTTCTCAGAAGTACAGGCCAACATGGGAGGACTTTGGCTGACAAAGTTTGCAGATGACTGCAAACTGGCGCCATAGTGGAAAGTGCTTAGACACGGATATCCTTCAGAAGGGACTCACGGAAACAGATAGCTGGTGCCAGAGCCATGGCCTGAAGTTAAACGCCAAAAATGTATAGTCATACCCTTCAGGAAAAACAAGGTAACCCCAAGCTACCATATAGGTGGCAATCCACTAAGCACAGAAGAGGTTATCAGGGACCTGGGGACCCAGGTTGACAGTGGCCTTTCTTTTGACACTCACATTGCTAAAGTGGTTAGAAAGACCTTCTACATTGCCCACCTGATCATGAAGGGATTCACATCCAGATCTAGTGAGGTCATTGTTCCCTGTACTCTTCACTTATCAGACCAATGATCGAGTACAATGCCCCATTCGGGATGTATCTCACCCGACATCTGCAGCAATTGGAGAGACCCCAAAAGTTCCTCACCAAAAGGATAAAGGACTCCAAAATCTGTCATATGCTGCCAGATTGAAGAAACTCCAGCTCTATTCAGTCGCATACCGTCTGCTCAGAGGTGACATGTGCCTGACATACAAGGCCATGTCCAACCCAGAATTAATGGACATGCTCCACCTCAAAAAATCCAAATCCACCAAAACCACTAGAGCAAGTGACTTAAACCTTAGCACGGATATAAATAGGACGTGCTGGAGGGATAGATTTATCACTCAGAGACTCCCTATGCTGTGGAATAAAATCCCGGTCCATGTGAGGCAGAGCACCTCGCTGACTCTGTTCAAGAGAAATCTAGACCTGTGGATGATGGGAGATCGTAGGTTTACCCCGGGAATCATCTCTGGGTCACTGCTGGACAGAGGCATAACAAACTAATGGGCACAGTATTTTTTCATATAAGGGGTGGCGTAAGCCACAATAATTTGGGCTAGGCTTATAAATGCCTTAGGGCAGATAGCCTAGTATAAACCTATGAACCTATGAACCTATATACCTGTGTCTTACCTAGATTGCTATTACTGTACAGCATATTTTTTCAATTTGTTTGTCATCACATTACTACATAGGCTATTTTTGTTTTTATGCTAGGATATACCTGTGTCTTACCTAGATTGCTTTTACTGTACAGCATATTTTGTTTAATTTTGTTTGTCTTCACACCTAAACTCATTTTTTTCTCTTTCTATCCCTCCTAGCTCTCTACCTTCTATCCTATACTAAGGGACCTGCTTGATCTTTCAGGACCCCTCTCTGCTTTTTTTGTCACAACCATCCCAACGTCTGGCCAAGGAAATCTGTTGCCCCTGCACATATATTGTGTTCCCAGCTTCCAAAAGGACTAAGAAAGTATGTTCCACCTTGGACCTACCTATTAAACTGCATTATATATTTATTTATAACTACCTAGCAACAAGAAAAACTAAGCTAGCGAGCAGGGAAACCAGCAGCAAATATTTTCTCCTCTACACCTCAATAGCAATTTGCTTTTTTTCACCCCCTTACCTACTTTTATCTGTAACTCCTTTTTCTAGCTGTATCTAGTACTGTTACCTTCGTCTACTATACTTTCTGCCCACTAAGTGGCACCAAATTCAATCTAGAGTTACACCTTGTACTTCGCATTCCCAACTATCTATTCTTAATACTTTATAGCTCTTATCCCTTGACGAGCTGAAAATCCTCTTGCTACTTTCACTCTACTAGGACCTTTTCTTCTCCCCACTATCTAGCTGTACTCGGTTTTTCTTCCCTTTATTCCACAATCACTCACTACCTCTCTCCTGCATTACCACACTCTACTCACCCAGGGACACCTAAGGAGTCTGAGGCTCCCTGATTGTCTCTGTTGACTCTCACTTGCCTTCTGTAACCCGCTCCGTTCGCCCTGCGGGCTCACTCTGCTCCCCTACCCTACCCCCAATTCCCAACCACCCCCAGTGGTCCTACCTTTATACTTACCAAGCCACTCCCCCTCACTCCTATCAAATAATCTTTCACCACTCTTTACAGACCTACCACTTACACAGCCACTCACATACTGATAATCACTCTCCCTTACCTCTTTCACACCTATTTAGTCCACACCCTCATTTACTCCAACCTCCTAATTCCCTATTACATTTTATCATCTCCTTCACCATGCCCTTTACTTATTCATTCATTTACATTAAACTACCACTCCTACTTTTACTATCATCTATCCTCTCTATTCCCTATACTCTCACTCATTACGAAAACCTACAATTCTCATCTTCTCACCAATCCCTTAAACAAACATTAATAATAAATCTTGAAATCCTTAGCCATTCTAACATAACATCCACCTCATCCTATCTATCACCTAAATACCGCAGAGTATTCCATTTTACATTTACACATTTTAGGAAAGCGCAACTTAACTACACTAAACCACTGAAGCATCCATATAGTCCTCTCAAATATCCTCTCCTTCACGGGGACATTCATCCCAACCCAGGACCTCATAACACCACCCTAAGACAGCTCGCCCCCCCCTTCACTCCCACTAAGTAACTACTCATAGCTCATCTCAATATAAGGAGTGTTAACAATAAAGTAAGCCAACTGCACGCTCTACTAGATACTCACTCTTTTGATATCCTATGCTTAACTGAAACCTGGCTTAAACCTGTTACAAAAGACAATGAAATACTCCCACCTGGTTATAACATTCTGAGGTTAGACCAAACTACCAAAAAGGGTGGTGGGGTAGCAATATTGCACAAATCTCATTTACAGGTCACATCCATACTGGTACAACCCCCTCTAGAAACCAATGTGGAAATTCTTATTGCCAAGCTCCAGCTCAATAATACTAAATCTATTAACATAATATGCTCCTACCTACCCCCAGGCAATAACATTATCATCATAGAAAGTATCCTCTGCTGGCTTTCTACATCCTTCCCTCAAGAAACCACAGTACTCGGTGATTTTAATATAGACTGGAACTCCTGTACCACTCTAGAACCCACAACCCATATAAACCTCTACGGCTTCTCTCAAACTATTACCACCCCCACTAGAATCCATAAACCCACCAGCAAAAAAAGTATATTAGACTGGATCTTAATAAACTGCCGCTCTCTCTCTTACAAAGTAGGTGTCCTTCCTGATGATATTAGTGACCACTCACTAACCTAACTATCTAGACACAAATCCTATATTCCAAATCAACCTACCTTTAAAATCACCCACAACAAAAACAATTTTAATTCAGTCAATTTTGAGGCTGAGCTTCAAGCCTGTGACTGGTCACCCTTAAGGAACCTGCCAATTGACAAAGCAGTATCCCATTTTAACTCCAAACTCCTACAAATTTTAGAATTCCATGCCCCCTCATAAGAACTAGATGCAAAGCAGCCCCATGGATCACTAAAGAAACCAGACAACAAATCCTACAAAGAAATAAAATCTGGTCCAAATGGAGAAACACCAAAGACCCAATTCATCAGCAGCACTTTAGACAACTAAGAAATGCCACCAAAAAATCAATACTTCAGGATAAAAAAAACTATTTCTTCAAACTCCAACAAAATCACCATAGTCAACCCCAAAGCTTCTGGTCAGGCATAAATGAACTCTTATATCCAGGACACTCCAAAACTCCCACCCCATCTGGTCTCTCCCAAAACTCTCCAAATGAGATTGTTGATGCTTTCAACAGCTTTTTTACCGAAACTGTCCAATCTCTAGCTAACTCCCTACCACCTTTCAGCCCTACCCTATCTTCCTCCCCCACTACCTTACCACCTACCTTTCACTTAAAACCTATTCCTACAGCCCTCATCTATACTCTGCTTCATAAACTCAAACCCTGTACACCCTCAGCTGATCTCCTACCACCTGAATACCTTCAATCTGCTGCTAAAGCTCTTGCCTACCCCATCTCTATTCTAATTAATAGAACCATAACTGAAGACTCCATTCCTTCACTATGGGAAATCTCTCACATAATCCCACTTCACAAAGGAGGGAACTCAACTGAACTCTCCAACTTTCGGCCCATAGCCCTACTATCACCACTAGCCAAAATTATGGAAAAATGTATCCAGCAACAAATTCTTGATC
Source organism: Protopterus annectens (assembly GCF_019279795.1). Lineage (NCBI taxonomy): Eukaryota > Metazoa > Chordata > Ceratodontiformes > Protopteridae > Protopterus > Protopterus annectens. Next base: position 988,908,242 of record NC_056744.1, read on the forward strand.
ACATTCTCCAATATAACCTTCTAGCTGACTGTCAACATGGTTTTAGACCATTCCACAGTACCACCACTGCTCTCCTATCCTTTACAGACTGTATTAATAAACATCGTAACAATAATATGCTCTCCTCTGCTCTGTTCATTGATCTCTCTAAAGCTTTTGATATGGTCAACCATCAATTACTACTCAATACACTCAACTCATTCTCACTTGACACACAGGCATTACAGTGGTTCAAATCCTATATGCACAATAGACAGCAAGCTGTCCTTTGTGATAATAACCTATCCAAACATCTCCCTATTACCCTTGGTGTCCCACAGGGCTCTATCCTGGGACCTCTACTCATTTCCATATTTATTAATGACCTTTCTACTAATCTACCTCTACCTACCTGCATAAAATATGCAGATGACTCCACTTTGATTTGTAAAGCAACCACTTTATCTGAACTCCATGCCATCACCCAATCAGTATTCAACCAAGTAGAAAACTGGTTCCAACAACATCATCTCCTCCTTAATGCCAAAAAACCAAACTATTACTATTTACTCCAACTAACAAATCCACCCCACTAGACTTCTCTATTACCTCCATCGATGGTACAATCATAGCTCCTGACCCAACTACAAAACTCTTAGGTGTATTGATTGACCACAACCTCAACTTTGATGCTCATATTAATGCCACCATCAAAACTGTAAACAGAAAACTTGGATCCTTATATAGGATAAAACCTTTTCTTACGCCAGAAGCCAGAACTACTATTGCCCAGTATCTGATCTCCACTCTCTTCTATGCCTCCCCAGTTTATACTAATCTTTCCAAAAGCAACCTAAACAAACTGTCTACTTCTTATAACAATATTGCCAGGTTTGCTACTGGGTCCTCATTTAGAACACATCACTGTCTAAACCTAAAACTTCTAGGATGGCTTGAACTAAATAACCAGCTAAAATTTTGACAACTCTCCATTACTCATAAAATACTATACCAGCCTAGTAATACTCCTATTCTCAGTAGCCTCATCTCCCCCTACACAAACCTTTCTAACCTTCGCTCAGCAAATAAACTACTGGTTACCACCCAGAAATCCCACAACAAGGCAGGTGATTCTCTTTTCTCTAATTCTGTGGGGAAGATTTGGAACAAACTGCCCACTAAACTTACATCTCTTTCATCATTACTTCTCTTTAAAAATCAACTAAAAATTCACTTAAAAACACAATGGCTTTGTCCTTGTACTAACCCTGACTACCCCCCTCCCCACCATAACCTTTTCTATATATCTCCTCCTTAACCCACTTTGAAGTATTTAGCAATTTCATCACTCTTCCCCATCCTAGTATCTTATTCCCATCATGCTATCACTGAGCATAATCCTTACTACATATTCCTTTCTCAGTGAACTCTTATCTTCCCACCTCGTACATAAACCAATCTATTTCTTTCACTATGACTATAATTACTTCCTCATGTACTTATCCTCCATAATTTCTCCTACTTCCCTGTGTTATATACCTTTAATAACCTTTTTATACACCTTTCATAATCTTTTTATATAATTTCAAAGGCACATTCATACCCATTATACTAATATTGAATGATCTATCTCTTTCCCTTGGTCATAATACTGTATTTTACCTTATTAAACCCAGTACTCAAAATCTGTATATTTTTAGTTCTGTATAATTTAAGTTGATGAAGAAATTCTTATTTACTTTACATATTGCATGTATCTTTTTGTATTGCCTTGATTTTATCTAGTTTAAAAGTGGAGCTTTTCTCCCCGGGCCTCTACTGAAAATGGACATGTATCCAGTTAGACTAGCCCGGTCAACAAATGTAAAATAAATAAATAAAATAAATAAATAAATATATTAAATAAATGTGCATCATGAAATTCTATAGAAAAATGTGCTAACTACTCCATCTGGTGGCCAAAGTAATTATTACAATTTAGCTGCTCTGAGTTTCAAAACTGGGGCTAAAAATAAAATCATTTACTCCATCATTCTTATTGGCTTCTAACTTGAGTTGCCAAAACAATTCACTACTCAATAGTGGTCTCCCAAGGTCCCCTACATGGGTCCACTTCCACCTTCTCTATGACGTAAAAAACAAATTTGGCTGATGGGCAAGTAATGGTGTGTCTGTACAGAGCATTAGTTTCCTCTTTCTTATTAATGTCATTCGTATACTCATATATACGTCTTTTGAATTTTCTAGTGTTTTTTTCAATGTAAAAAGCCCCACAGGTGTCACACAAAGCAATATATATCACCCCAAGGAATCACAATTGCAATACACATTAGTTTTAAGGTCTCTCCCTCTTTTAGTTAAAGCTAATGATTCCCCTTGGAGGATGTAGGTACATTGTGAACAAATCCCACATTTAAATGTTCCTGTTCTCTTTCTAGTATATCTTTTCTTTTTGGTCTCAAGTAATTCCTTAATATTCCTACCCTTCCTATAGGTAAATTTTAGAGGGTCCACAAAAATACTTCTCAGGTCAGAAAAATTACTAAAAAATTAATGACAATTCTTAAAAAAATAATGATAAAATCTTCTCATGTAGGTGATGGATTCTTTTTGGGTGATAAGGATGTAGGGGGAGATGTTTTGAAGAGCAAATGGGTGATTTCAGCAATCATGAAGAAGGGCATGACTTAGAAAACTCACAAGAATTCCCTGACCTTAGGAGATTGGAGAGGATTAGGAGACAGGGGCAAGTAAATTATTATTACAACAACAGAGGGGGCTACCCAAACAGGAAGTGATTTTGAGCCCAGATAGGAGTAGGCCTTTTGATTCACAACCCAACAAGGATAGAAATGGAATAGTTATTGAAGGGAATAGGTATATACATCAGAACTTTAGTATATATAATTATAGTACTGAAGAGATTACCCCCACTCGCTTTAAACTTTTTTGTATGGGGTTAAATATGTGCCTACATCTTCCAGTAATATTTCTCAGACCCTTATCAATTTAAATATATTTGTGCACAAGAAAAATCTAGAGTTACTGTTTGACAATGAAAAAGGGAAAAATCCTAATATTTCCACCCATGTTAGGAAAAGAAGTACCTACAACCCCCCTCTCCTCGGTTCAAGACTTGCAAAGGTTGGTTATTTTGTTTCTGGCCAGAACAGTGGCTGATGCATACAGATTGATTAAGGCACTTTTAAGCAATTGTAAGTGGGTTTGCGCAAAGGTAAGCAATGCTAACCTCCGGTTAAATATGCTTACAGAGTGTTAGCGTCAATATTGCTTAACCTGTGTGCGCATTGCGTACCCCTGCACAAATGGGCTTAAACTCACATACTACTGCTTAAATATGCTTACTCATGTTTACTACTGTGTATTCCCGCTTACCAACAAACTAATTTAGACAGTAATGTCTAATGGTTCTTGGGAAGTGGTGGATTTGGAAACAGTATGGATTTATCATTCATTACACATTTTACCTTCCATTTGTATCCCTGCGTCCTGTGTACATGTACTGTATGGGGCACTTGTGATTATCTGTGGACTTTACAACATTATGACAATGACACCTCACATCTGCATTCAGTGCAGTACTCCAGTTCACAAATATATGTTATGTCGTAGGTTATGTAACAAAATCAATTGATCATAAAGTGATTTGACACGGAAAATGGATTGTACTGGAGTGGGACTCGGACCAGGAATGACTGCTAGTAAGGTGAATGCTCTGCCCACTACACTATTGCTGTACTGCTTCATTTGCCTATATCTTGCTTTTTATCCTCTTGTGCCATTTAAGCTGCATTAACCGTAGCTAAGCAATGAGCAAACCCGTGCACCTACGGTTAAATTCAATTTGTTTTATAAAAAAAAAAAAACACTTCTTTATATTTAATGTTTTAACTATTCCTCTTGTAAACTTGGGAGGATGTTGCTGGGGGTATGCGAACATCTATGAGCGGTTTCGCTCATTCTTATTCATACACTTCATTGCATTCTTCATTGCAGAGGTATGTATATTCTGAGAGCTCTGCTCTCAAACACGCCCCCTGCACTTGTACACAGTCCATGTCTGTTTAGGAGCTCAGGCAGCACGCCTTCATTAATATGCATGATGCGCTGCCGTCCTGCTCCTAAACGTCCGCTTCCGTGCAGGACTAAGCTAGTCCTGCACAGAAGGATAGTGAATCTGGGTGAATAGCTCTGTGTATATATTTCCAGTTTGAAATATAAGAGGTGTTTAACCAGTGTAGCACTATGTTAATAATAGAAGATTTTGTATAAAATTAAATATTAGGAAAGCTGATTCCATTATCATCCCAACTTCTTACATGCCAATTATGGACTATCCTCAGTTTTTGAGGAAACCAGAGAAACGTAAGTAAAATAGTATTGATTTGTTTGAAGACCTTTTTAGAAGAAATTAAAATTATGGATTGTGTATAAAATAACATTTTTGGTAAAATATCAATTTTTATCAATGTGAGTCTGTCCTCCATGGTAAAAAAAAAAAAATTATTCGAATTATTGCCTAGCTTAGTAATTGTGTTCATCAAATTTATATAATTTGAAAGTACAGTATGTTTCAAGTAGGTTTTATAGTAAAACCTAAATATTGAAGTGACTTATTTCCCCAATTGAAATTTTTATGATTTTGTAAATATGCATTTATTTTCTTATTTATTAATAATGTTTTAGTTTTATTTTGATTAAAACTTAGTCCTGAATTTTTTTTCAAAATGATTAATTGATTCAGTGATATAGTGTAAAGAAGAATCTATGTCTTCACTTGTTAAAAGAATATCATCTTCAAATAATTGGATTTTTGAACAATAATAATTATTTACAGAAAATCCTTTTATGTTAGTATCATTTCTTATGTAGGCAGCAAAGGGTTCAACTGACAAAGCAAACAATAAGGGTGACAATGGGCAGCCTTGTTTTGTACCTTTTAGTATTTTAAACGATGACAATAAACATGCCTCATTTTAATAAATGCATAGGAATTATTATGTAACGTCATTATTAAATCAATAAAGTCTAAACAAAAATTATACCCATTAAGAATTTTGTATAAGTATGTCCAACTAATGGAGTCAAAGGCTTTATCAATATCTAAACTAATAACTGAAAGTTGTTTAGTTTTATTTGCAATATCAATCAGGGTTAATAGTTCAATAATGTTATCTTGAACTTTTCTATGCAATATGAATCCTGTTTGATCATAATGTATTAAATTAGGCAGTATACTATTCAATCTCTTAGTTAATATGGACATAAACATTTTATTATTGATATTTAACAAAGAAATAAGACACTAAGAAGAACATAACTGAGGATCTTTGCATTGTTTTAAAATAGGAGAAATTAAAGAATATTTCCAAGAAGGAAGTATAATCAAGTCATTTTTAATTACACAAAAAGCAGTTAAAAGGATTAATGGAATTCTTGAGAAATCACTCTTTTATATTACTTTATAGTAAACATTTCTGGAAACAACAGCATTAACTGCTACGTAACATATGATCTCTGGAGTCCACAGGAACATCCCTGCATACCTCACTTAGGTCATAAGCTGAGGTGGTATGGAGTTACAATAAAACAAATGATAATGTTTTTGTTGAGACTTTAGAAATATCAGCATTGGGATTTGCTTGCTCTTTATGGTACCACATTCCTTGCCAAAGCGTTTATGCTTTTCTTAGGAATTATTTCTTTGCAGCACATTCATTCAACCTTTTCCCAGATGGAAGTGTTCTGATATACCACCTAAATGCCCAGAACTTATACTAATAAACAATTGTGAAGCATTGAGTAAACTGCATAACCCTAATATACTAGGTATCTCCAAATCCTGGCCAAAAAGTAATCCTTGCTGCTCTATCTTTATACTGTCATTTGTGTTTCAAAGACATGCATCTGGAGCATTTCTCCCTGGGCCTCCACTGAAAATTGGCTTTGTTCCAAGTTGAACTTACCCAGTAAACAAATGTTAAATAAATAATAAAAAAAAATAGAAATGGGGAGAAATGTTGAAAAATAAAGGAAGTGTGATTTTGCTCATGAGGTAAACTCCAAATTCAAGGTTTGTATATCAAAACACAAATCTACATAGTGACTGACCTAAGTGCATTCTGCTACAAGTACAGATAAACATCTCTATTAAACTGTATCCCACAACAACCTATTTACTTACACCTACTAAAGTAAAAATAATGGAAGACACTGTAGACAGCATTCTAAAACTCAGATATAAAACCAAATTAAATATCACATGAGGTTTAATATTGATCTTTTAAGGCCTAAAGTTCACTTAAGTTAATAGCCATCTCTCTCTCTCTAAAGGAATGACTCATTTAGTTTCTTCACCCACCAGATTTAATCCATCATTTAATACAAAGCATTCTGCTACTCTTGGTTAATACTAATTTCCCAACTGATTTTACAATCCCAGCTTCCTTCCTTTCACATTCTGTAAGTAACTATAGTTCCATTTCTTGCAGTACTTCTTTCAGCATTTCCAAACTTTAACATAGAAAAATTTCAAAACAAAAACTTCACTAACTTAAAAGAGGGTGACTTACAAGCAGAATGTTAATCTGTAGGTTAGACACAACTCTATCTAGAATCACTCCCTGAAAGGTCTTTGACAGAGTTAATGAAGAACTACCATGAATCCTTAATGAGCGATTCCATTAATTAACAAATACATCAAGGAAAATAGCTGTCCCTGAATAATGGTGGCTATTAGATAAATGCAAAGTATGTGACAACAACTTTCCCAGATATTTCTGTCTGTCCATGAAAGATATCGACACATTTGACAACTGTAAGAATGACAAAACATTGAACAAAATGGACACCTGTATCCTTCAATTCAAAGATTTTATCTCTATTTTTAACTCAGCCAGCAATATTACCATTTCACCCAAAACAACATCCTACCAGCTGACACCATATATCCACTACTTTACTTTCAAAAGATGAGCAGCAAAACAGTTGAGGACTTCCTAAAACATTGTGAAGAATTTTAATTCAGACCCAGACTTACTTCATTCTCATCTCTAAAAGTTTCCATAGACATAATCACCAAACCCCAACATTCACATACCTAAGCATTCTCTTACCAAAGGAGTTGCATCACAATTTAAGAATACCCTAGTTGTGCCTCTTCCTAAAGTATTATCTACCTCATGGCAACAAGTCTTTATCCCCATGTCATGTTGTGCCCCATAACAAAAATCTTCAAAAAGTTAATACATAACAGATTGTGGATTTTACCTATAAATATGACCCTATCGGTGGTTTCCAACAGTGAATAGTAACTATATTCTTAATGTACTTTGTGCAGCAACCAAAAATATATACTCAACCACAGAATCAGGCTGTATCACTACAGGCAAGAGCCTTCAAAGGGGTAAAACATCCCTACTTATGGGCTAAACTTCAGAAAAGTTTAGAAAATGTTTCTTAGTTATGATGTGCTTAACTGTATGTCCAGGTGTCTTCTCAACCGAATGTTGTCAATTCTAAATCACTAAATGGTGATCATGCAGACCCACCAGGTACTTCCCACACTGGGATATCACAAGTGTCTGTGTTATTCCCCATCTTCTCATTCTACATACATGAGATAACTACCATAATCAACACAACTGCAAGAATACATTTCACTTACGAAATGCTACTCTTCTGGTCAGGAGGCACCTTAAGCATTACACAAAATCAGTTACAAAGTGATATGAATAAGCCAACTATCATAATTTATTTTATTTTATTTATTTTTACATTTGTTTACTGAGAAAGTCTGACTGGACACATGTCCTTTTTCAGTGGAGGCCTTGGGAGAAAAGCTCCACATTGAAACATACAGAAATACAATATGTAAGTAGAATATATAGGGCACAGAAGTTAAAATACTATATAGATACAGTTAGGACAAGCAGTTATACATACAGACTAGTAAAAGAATACCACAGTTTAGCTAATACACAGTAATTAATATAATAATATTATTATATATATTATAATATATTATTATTGATATATATATATATATATATATATATATATATATATATATATATATAATACACTAATAATTAAGTAATTAATAACAAAAGTATACTAAATACTTTTAAAACAACTGTCTTGCGTTCCAGCACACCTCAAAAGCTTGATGACAACATGATTATTGACAGGCATAAAGAAGAACGACATTAACCAGCTGCAGTTTTATCATTTCCTAAGTCTTGATCTTGAACCACCCCTCTCTTTCTCTCCTCATGTCAAACTCATTATAGACATAGTTCCCAAACAACTAAAATCATAATATTCTATATCTAATCAGTCAAAGATATACAGTAGCTACCTTATTCAACACCTTTGCAGTTCCCGATCTGGCATCTCCTTCAGCTCTAAGTGGAGGACCAAGTCTTCCACTGAAACAGTAGCCAACTACTCCCTTAGAGTGTATCAAGTAGAATATGAAATGCAAATACAGTCCTGGCATGCATTTCTGAATTCTGGTATTGCAGTACTGAGGGTATTACACATGCTGTCCCTCTTTGTTACATGAATTGTATATAAAATCTCCATTACATGAGTCAGCACTTTATTACATACACATTTTGGAATTGGTGGTCAATCCCCTAATGCCTTGCACTCGACATGCCTATTTAAATATGGCAGCATGCATTAGCAACGTATAGGGAAGTTGGCAATAGCTAAAGTTCTCCTAAGAAGAGTACTACCATACGCCTGTGTATAACGTTAACACATTGAAAGCTGCACTTGTGTAAATGTCTTTGATGTGTACAAAACTTTTAGTTTTATGTGAATAGCCAGTGATATGCTTAATACAGGGCTAAGGTTAAGTTTAAACAAGCGAATAACACTATAAGTGCCATTGTGATATTAGTAGTGCACAAAACATTACAAGGAAGTGTAAGCTAGGTGTTTTCCATTTTTACCTATGGTGGTCCTTTAAGTCTCTATATTATTTCTTTTTCTGTGTTATCTGCTGTCACCTGAGCTTTCTCTGTTATGTTGTGTCTTTCGGCTTTTCCCTGTTAAGGGTCGCCACAGCGGAACTCCGGTCTGCTAATGATTGGCAGTAGATTTTTACATGCCGAGTTGCCGGCCCTGATGCACAACCTTCAACGAAGGTACACCCATTCACACATGTCTCCACACAGAAGACGCTGTAGCTGAGAATCAAACAGGACAGCGTCTTACCGGAAGGTGACAACGCTACCGCAGCACCACCACCGCAGTTTCTGTGGTATGCAGTCCTTTAAGCTCAGGTCACCCTATTGACTCTACATATTTGGTTATTATCCTTGTGTCCTGTGCACCTAAAACCTTCAGCTGTATACTTCTTTCTTTTTATTTTTCTCAAAACGTCGTTTTTCTAACTGAGCTATATGAATATTGCTTTTCTTACTGCAGGTGCTGATTTAGGTTGCAGTGTTAAATGTTTCCAATGTATTATTTAATTAAATGTGTTAGAATAGAATAACATAACACATGACATTTGTGGTATATGGACGTTCTGGTGCCAGAAATATCGTCGACATTTGAGTTTATTACCGAACGGAACTTTTTGAATACATAATTCAATCGGTACTTTTCCGTTAACAGGGCAACATCGTTTTTTTTCGCTTCGTTTTCCATTATCGGGGAAACGGTTGAAATGCGGTAGATGGGCTGTGAATGTAATGTGAAACCATGTATTTTTCATGCTAATATTAACAGGTGTGTGAAATAATTAAATGAATAATATATATTTTTTAAAAAACCTACCAATTATGCACTTTAAGAAAAAAGCGTTCTCTAGTAACAGCAACAGAGACCGACAGATACCTATAGTTTACAAGGGCTTCCCCATTCTGTATAAAGTACCAAAACATCTTGCTATCCTACATTAAGGAGAACAGACATCCTTTAGTTATGGTTACAGATGTAATACAGGCTAGGTACATATAGGGTTGCCACCTTTTCAAATGCCCAAAGTGGGACAATTTTTGTAGAAATGTGAGATTTTGAAGCACAAAACATTCCCACGGCCAGTGCAAAGTACAGAACTTCATTTTTTTTGCACAAATAAAAGCTCATTTTTATAGCATTTAAGTTGCTTGTGCTATTTCAAACAAAATTTAGTTGTTTCAGATACAAATTAACTGCTGTATACAACTATTAAAGCAAACTTGGTAAATATTTTTTGTCCTAAAATCTCAGGAAATTTGCCATTTTGTAGATTTTTTTGCAGGACACAGCTACCCAAAGAGGGACTGCCGTCGCAAAGAGGGACAAGTGGTAACCCTAGGTACATATTATCACATTTCATGCAAAATTTGCAGTTTGTACATTTCACTCTTGAAATACACTCGTGCTGTCCTTCATTGTACATACATATATATATACATATATATATATATATATATATATATATATATATATACATATATATATATATATAAATACATATATATATATATATATATATATATATATAAATACACATATATATATATATATATATATGATTACTATCTACTTGGGTCTACAGAACCCCTATTATGTCTTCCATATTTAGGGGACTACCACCTATGTGGTAGTTTGTGGGTACTTTGTTTTTTCCAAAGGGGGTGACTATGCACTTTTTGGCATTTAGCTTGAGGCCATGATTTTGACACCGGGTATCCGTCTCAGTGAGACCCTTTTGGAGGATGCCTGTGTCAGCCAGAGAGTCATTTATAGCCCCTAGTTTGTAGTCATCTGCGAACTTGGTCAGCCATAGTCCTCCTGTGCTTGCCTGTACCTCTGAGAAGTATATGCCGAACAGGAGGGGTCCTAGGACTGAGCCCTGGGGAACACCACTTGTAACCGGTTTAGAGTCGGACCTAGCTCCCACAACTCTCACCATGTGGGTTCTGTCCGTGAGCCAGTTGGCAATCCATCTTGTGACATAGGGGTTTATGTTCAGGCTGGTGAGCTTGTCTGTAATACCAGAATGGGGAATGGTGTCAAAGGCCTTTGCGAGGTCTAGGTAGACTGTATGGACCACCTTTCCCTCTTCTATAGCCTTGGTAACTGTATCAAAGAAGTCCACCAGGTTTAGTAGGTATGAGCTGCTCCTAACAAAGCCGAACTGAGTAGGGTCCAGTGTTTGGAGGTTCCCAATGTCTCTGTTAATGAGTTCCATGATGATGTGCTCCATAGCCTTGCAGACCAAGCTAGTAAGGCTTATAGGGCGATAGTTCCCGAGGTCTGTTGTGGCTCCACCTTTGTGGAGTGGAATAACCATTGCTGTGCACCACTCTATGGGTATGTAGCCTGTGGAGAGGCTGAGTTTGAACAGTGTGTTTAGGTGAGGGGTTAGTTCGTCTTTGAGCTCTTGTAGGATGCAGCCTGGGACACTGTCCGATCCCACTGATGCTGTGTTTTTGGCTTTGGAGAGGGCTGTTTTAACCTGAGTGTCTGTGATTTCAGGGGCTCTACATTCTTCTGGTATGGTTATGGTCCTTTTGTGGTTGAGAGGGTAGTGAAGTTTGCACTGAAACTGTCTGCCAGGATGTTCTCGATATCGGTCGGTTCAGTGCATTTTGTGCCATTCTGCACTAAGTCTGAGCAAATCTGAGCATTGTCACTTAGATTCTTGACATAGCTATAGAATGCCTTGTGGTTATCTTTGGAGTCCTTGGCAATTTTTCTTTCGAAGCTAGCCTTGGATGATTTTATGAGGGATCGTAGTTTTTTGCTGATACTGATCAGGGATGTCTTACCTTCTTGGGATTTTACTCTTTTCTGTACTAGTTTCCTCCTTCTGTTGTATAGCTTTATGGCAGGGGTTCACCAGACTGGTTTCCTTTTCTTGCAGAAGTGAGTCTTGGTTTTGCTTGGGATAGCACGATCCATGCATTCTTGTAGGTGTCCGTAGAATGCATTAGTAAAGGATTTTGCAGCTTGGACAGCATTATCCTTTAGCATAGGGACTTTGAAACTTTCCACCTCAGTCTTAAGTAACGTGAAGTTTGCTTTTGAAAAGTTTTTCATGATGGTTTCCTTGTCCGGGGGTGGGGGCAGAATGTGGATATCCATAGTGATTTGTTTATGGTCAGATCTAACCAGTGAGGGGTTGACCTCCCGTGTAGAATACTGGTAGCCCATGTTGGTGATGACCAGGTCCAATATGTTGTTACCTCTGGTGGGAGTGTTGCCCAGTTGATCCGGGATGTTTGAGTTCATAAATTCTAGGAAATGTTGGGCAAGGGAGTTAGTATTTGTGTAGTACTCCCAGTTAATGTTTGGGTAATTGAAAATTACCCAATATTAGGGTGTTTGGTAGGACCTTTATGTTTCCCAGTGTTTCCAGAAATGCAGAATGGGGGTCCTGGGACATGGTGGGTGATCTGTAGCAAGCTAAAATTTGAATTGCAGTTTTGCCCGTTGTTAGTTACACGTGGTTGATCTGTGAAGCATCATGCTGTGCCACTAACCTGGAGGTGTGGGTATCCTTGATGAATATGGATACGTCCCTGCCTTTTGTATTTCAGTCCGGGTTCTGTGGCTGAAATGTATGGCATGAATTGTAGCCTGGTAGTGCCGAGGTGCTCTCTGGAGCCTTAAACCAGGTTTCAGTTACTGCACATATATCGATTTTCTCCATACTGAGGAGTGCCTCGAGTGCATGCATTTTGAGGTTTAGACTTCTGGCATTGAGTAGAATTACCCTCAGTTTTTTGTTACTTGTGCTATTTACGGTGGTGGGTTTGTCTTTTGAGCCTTGCCTAAAAGAGGCACTATGGTGGTGGCAAGAGCCTTGGCCAGTATTCGAAAGCCTAAGGGTGACAGGTGCAAGCCATCTCTAGTGAAGCAGCGTGGTTTGTCGACCATGTCATCCCAGGTGGACAGACACTGGATCCCCTTTGAATGACACCAGAAACTTAGCCAGTTGTTGAAATTGATAATTTTTTATTTATACTGTGGTATCATTCTTGATGAGGGCAGGATGCTACTCAGGGTTAGGGTCATACCGGCTTGGGCTACATGATCAGGGAGCTCTTCCATGTCTCTTTTCATGTAGTCCAGGGAGGTACGGCTCAGGTCATTCACACCAACATGGACAATGACAGAGTCGTATTTGTACTTGTTCTGGAGTGACCTGAGAGCTTGTGTTATGTGGTGGATCCTGGCACCCGACAGGCAGCTAACAGTAACCTTCTCCTTATTCAGCCTAGTGAGTGGGACGTCAGTGTGCCTGACTATAGAGTCACATATTACTGGTATGTTGGGTATGTTAGTTTGCTTTAAGGGCTGTGATTGCGTGGCACACTGGTTTTGTGAAGTATGTGTTTCATGGTTTGTGTTGGGGGGGTGGAGGTTGATTGGATGTCTACTTTGGAGGTCTCTGTTACTTTTCCAGATTTTTATTTAGAGCCTCCGGGTATGTTTTTGTGTATTTGTGTGTATTTTGCCTGTGCTGGTTTAATGGGTCTATGTGAGACTGGTGGTGTGATGCAAGTATTTCCCTTCTCCTCTTGACTGTCTGATCCAGTCTTGGGTTGGGAGAGCTTAGCCTCCAGTTTGACTGCATAATTGCATCTCTGGCATGTATTAGTGTTTGGTGGTAGGAGGAGAGGGTTGTCTGTGTACATAAGGCAGTTGTAACATTGCCTCAAAATGCCCAGATTCACCAGATGGATTGCAGAGTACACCTGAAACTGCCCTTTTGACATGCCTTGATAGGTACAGTGAACTGTTTTACTGAATGGCTGGTAAGGTCGAATATAGAGCCTTGTCCTTCTGTACAGTATAGGGGGGTCTAGTGCTAGGGTTTATAAGTGCTTGCTATGAGTTTTGAGCAAGTGCCGGGCTGAAAAATGAATGGCTTAAGTGCTTAAGTTGAAGGTTTGACTAGTTTTATATATATATATATTAACTCCGAGATCGCACTAAAAACCGAAAGCCAGAAAACCCACCATCACACATTCTACACCCCCCTTGCACAAAAACATATCACATACATACAAACACCACCACTCTCAACACTTACACACTCTTATCTACCTACCCTAACCCACACCTAAAACTCCCCAACACAGTCACATACATACAAATCCTTCCCAAAACCCTTAAAAACATTACTCTTACCTAATGTGCCATCACTACTATGGATTTGACATTTCCAGCTTCGATATTCTGCAGTTTCGCACAACTGGAGTTTCGGCACTTTGGTCTTGAGATACTGAAATTCGACATTTCAGTATTTCGAGATTCCAAAATGAACCTATATATATATATATATATATATATATATATATATATATATACATATATATATATATATATATATATATATATATATATATATATATATATATATATATATAGATAGATAGACATACACACACCACACACACACACACACACACACACACACACACACACACACACACACACACACACACAGATACATAATTATATACTTGCCAAATTTCTGTTGCAGTTTGTGCCAAATTGGCAAACTAGCAGCTGTATTTAACTGCCCCCTATTGTAGCTGGTACAAATACAAATTTCGTAAATAACTGTTACTAGTTTGTATATTTTGCAAAGGTTACAGAATTGTAACTTGATCACACAGTATTCATGAGCACTATAATGGGCATTTTTACTGTTAGCTCATACAAACATGATTATACTTAGATTTCTTCTGAAAAAGTTGGACTTTCTATGTAACCAAAGGCAATGAATCTTCTTCTTTCGGCTTTTCCCAGTTAGGGGTCACCACAGTGGATAATCTGTCCACTCATGATTGTCAGTGGAGTTTTACGGTGTCAATTTGCCAGCCCGGCACCCAACCTTCCACAGAAGGCACACACTCACACCTAGGGCCAATTTGGAGTGCCCAGTCCACCTACTGCATGTCTTTGTGATGTAGAAGGAAACTTGAGCACCTGGAGGAAACCCATGCAACCACAGGGAGGACATAAAGACTCTACACAGAAGGCACCCCAACTGAGAATCAAACCAGAGAACCTCTTGCTGTGAGACAGCAACACTAACTGCTGCAACACCGTGGCCACCCAACCAAAGGCAATGAATAGATAAACAAAATGTAAGCTAATCCCTATCGCAAACTTAAAGCCTGTATAGCTGTTACCTGATAATATGCTTCATGTAACATATTCTACTCAATTCCTTCATTATACAGGATGTTAGATTTTGGAGCATTATACATTTTGCAACTTGGGGATGGTTACATCATCCTTACTGCTTCTAATACAGAAATAGCATGCTATCTTGTAAACTGCACTTCATGCATTGATTCTTCATATACTGGCTGCATGCATTTAGAAATGTCTGATAATTTGTGAAATTCTGTAGACTGTTCAATTATCCACTGTGTATTTTTTTGCTGTATGGCTCTGGTCTTGGCTTAAAAGATAAATATATAAACACGTTAGAAACGTGCAGGGATGTATTTGGTACGAATAATCTTGGGGCCCAGCTATTGTTTCAAACACATCATCTCAGCTTTTTTTTTTTCACATTTAAAAAACTATGAGCACTTGTCCATCACATGCATCAACACTTCAATAAGTCAAAACTTGGGAACACTTGCACACTTTGGAATCAATTTTCATGTCAAGATTGTGGAAGGGAAGAGCATTGCGGAACAGAATATTAAATCTTTCTCAGGTAATCAAAAGGCTGGACCTTTTATTTTAGCCTCGGTATGTGCATGCGTCTCCAATGCCATGTTTAGCACACTACCTGTTAAACAGATCATGCTAAAGCAGACTGTAATAAAGGTTTATTTTTAAGTATACTTCAAACCAAATGCCTAAATAAAAGGTTATTTCTGTGAATAGAAAACACACTCTTACAGACTTGTCATGTCTTTTTCCATAGACTTCTATGAACAAAATCAAGGTGATGACATGATGAATGAATGTTTATGATGTGCAAGAATTTTACATGTAGGGTTTTAAGTAATTTAGACTAGTTCTGAGTGGCTGTAAGTTTGAAGATTAATGCAAGTATTCTCTTTTATGCACTTCCCCCCAAATGACCATAAGTAACCTCAAGCCCTCTTTTCAGCCCTGGTCTGCCCCTTTCCTGAGTACTTCTATTGTTCTTTACTGGATGATGCCAGGCACTGCAGTTTGTCAGGCCAGTCTCTTTACTTTTTGGGGGTCATAGTGTTATGGCTACTTAGTCCCAGCGCTGGAGTGAAGACTCACAGTGAGAGCTCTGGGCAGGACACCAGAAGTTACTGCTCTGCATCAGTCAGTTAAGATCACTAACTTAGGGAGTGAGGAGCATTGATATCATGTAATACAGCATGCACACCTCTATGTTATGTACAAAGACTTTTTCATTCACATTCCTATACATGGTGCAGACTCTAAGGCTGTTGGCCACCACCAGAGATTATGCAGACAGAAGTGAACCCTGCAACTTCTTCCTATGATATGAGTATCGGGCAGTGGCACTTCATAGTATCCCTCTCACTGACTCTTCTGGTGCACCCATTCCCAGACTCCAACTACCAGCAGCACAGGTGGATACTTGGCCTTTCTGTCAGTATGCTGCCTTGTAAAGTTAATGGAGTTTCTTAACAATTTAGGCTTCTTTCATAACAAGTAAGAATCTGCTAGTTTGCTATACACTTGTGCTTAAAATCTGACTTTTGGTTGCTTTGATGTCACCTGACTAAATGTTTTGGTGAACTGTATCATACTGTTCATAGTCCGTAGGAGTTGCAGTTTAGATATTTCTGTTTGTGATGAGCACATTTCAGATACGAGCCCATCAGATGCCCATGCTTTACCTTTGCTTCTGCTTTTGCATTGACTTATACCGTCTTAGTGTAGCATTACTGCAGATTATTTACGTGCATTTTTTTTACTTGTAATGTAGAAGAAGTGGTTGGTTTGTGCAATCTGAGTTTATAGCTATAAACCACTAAAACTGTGCTGCGTTATGTATTTGGGCAAAGTCACCCAGACATTCACATAAAACCAGCTGCTTCCTTTTTTTCCTCTACGGCTAGCACTGTAAATGACCTAGGTTTGTTTTCCTGTGTTCTGCTGAAATGAAACTGCTTGTATGATGGAGAAGGCAAGTATGTGGCTACAGATGGGGCACACTCATTACTTCCTTATACTCCAAAAATAGAGCAGCATTTTGCAGTATGGAATACCAGCTGACCCAAGGAGAAATTTAGAGAAGCCAAGTGAAACATGCAGAGCACTATACCAGTAAGTAAGCATGGCATTTTGCTTTACCTGTGGTTAGAAAAGACAATGAATGCTACATTACATAAATGTAAACAAATATATTGTCTTTGTCAAGGCAGGAGATACAATAAAGTAAACTACTATAATGTGATTTGAATATTACTACTCTCCCCTCCAAAATGCATCCAGGGGTTGAGTGATTGAGTTTGTGGATGCCTGAACATAATCAGCTCAACAGACACTCAAACCACTCATTCATTTGCTTACATTATCTAATATTTAATACTTTTTAAAGAAGCCGTGTGAAAGTTACTTAATATTACTAGTTATTATTTTGTAATCATGTAATTAACTAAGTTTGTTATTATGATATTATACCACTGTTTCTATAAACAGTTAATTAAATGCCCACCTTTTTAAACAATCTAAATCATCACACAGGGCAATATTTAGTTCACGGTAGTGTTTTTATTTAATGAAATAAATGTAACTCAATGCTGGTGCACTCTGTTTCTCTGACTTCATAATCTTTGAATTTTCTCTTTGATGAGTTACTTTGCAGGGAGGACATTTGCTTGTTTTTATTTGTTTTGATATCATGTACAAATTAACTTTGAGAGCATAGTAGTCAGAAGAGTGCTACATATTGTGGCATCTGTGTGTGCTAAGTATGGGCGCATCTCTGAATACCAATCAATAACAGTGGTTAAAAACCCTGTCACTCAACAACATATACACTCAGTGTTAAGTGTGGATCCCTGACTCTAATGTATTACACCTTTGTTTTCTGAATCTGTGTGTAGAAAATTGTGTATGTGTGCATTTTCAAAACAATGTCAGGAAGTTGTAAACAGTCCTACCATAGTGTATTTTCTTCCACACATTCACTGCTTTAGTAGTTACATAGAGCTAGAAATTGTACCAGTATAACCCATCCTTCCTCTGGATGCCTACAGGTATATATCCCTCCCAGTATCACACAAACAACATAAAAAACTGCCTTCTGTGAAGGGTGGCAAACATATTACTGAAGTGAGTTTTAAAAACAAGTCTTTTTGATTAACTAAAAATATTAATTTACATGACATGGTTAAAAAAAATTGAAACAAACATAAATTTGTGTGTGCGTGTGTGCGTGTGTGTGTGTGTGTGTGTGTGTGTGCATATGTATATCCAAACAAAAACACACTCTAGATATATATATATATATATATATATATATATATATATATAAAACAATGGTCACTAAACAAATGTGTTCACAATGTATTCATAACGTTAATATTTGCCTATTAAAAACACCAAAATAACAAATGGTAAGCGCTTTCATTTCTTGTATAGCACTTTATCAGACCAAAGGACTGAATAACATCAACACATTTAAATAACTTACTAAAATCACATGACCAGCATTTTAAAAAAAACTTGGAAATAATGAATTAACTCTTTCCTTTTTAAAACTACCTTACAATTCTCCCTGTCGTTTATTCCTGGCGAACTACAATTTACAACATTTAATTTAATCTGTCAACAGTACTTTTTCCAATCAAGTTCATCCTCAGCATCCCATTTCATTGCAAAATTATTAACTTGATCTATTACAGAAAACATAAAATTGACATCCTTAGCAGTGCCTAGATGCTTGTTATACACATGTTTAGCTAAGGCATTGCTTAATTCCATTTTTTCAACAGCCCTAAAATGTTCATATATTCTCTTATGAACTCTTTAACTGTCCAGCCAATATCAAAGGTAGGACATGGTTCACATAAAACTCCATAAATCATAAATTTTGACATGCAATTAATTTTTTATGTAATCTGATTTTATAATTTCAGGAAGCCAAATATATTCACCCACTAAAACATAGTTACAAAAAATTACAACTCATACATTTGTACATTCCTTTCACATTCTCCCATGCTCTTTAATTGCATTGTTCCTATAAAATATTCTTTTAAGTTCTTGCCCCGCTTAGAGACAAAAACAGGTTTTTCCCCTAATATGTTTTTATGCTTGAAAATTCATGAGGAAACTCCAATTACTACTTATAATGTTCTTTATATCCTTCTCATCTACTGAATTAGTGAGTGCACAAGATTAAGAAAAATCCTGCTTCTCTATATCTTGTTTAACAACTTTAATATTAGTTTTTACTTCCTAGCTTTAGTCCCTACTTCTTATAACATCTACCATCACATCCTCCACCATCTTTTTTGGATAACAAACTTAAATCTCAGGGCTTTAAATTCTTTATAAAAATGCCGAATCTCATCTGTTAGTCTACTTACTCTTAAAAATTGCCTTTTCACAATGGTACATTTTAACTTCAAATTATACATATTCTCAAAAAATAAATATCCATTACTCTGTACTTCTTTTTTATGGATTTTTAAGTCTAACATATTAACATTTTTATAAAGACTTAAATCTAAAAAGAAATAATATTTTTATCTATTTTATACGTAGAATGCAAATAATCTGTTATGTTATTTAAATACATCAAATTCATTAAAACTTCCTCAGTACCCTTCCATAAAATAAATACATCATCTATGAAATGCTTATAAACAACTATATATTTAAAAAATTCTGCTTTAAATATATACTCCTTTTCCTAGCCTATCATAAAAATATTGGCATAACTGTGGGTCATTGCAGCCTCCATCGCCACCCCATTTATCTGTCTATACATATCATTATCAAATTATAAACTAAAATAATATCAAGAATATCCGTGAACTAACCTGTTCATAGGAGAAGGAAATTGAACACATTTCTCTGTTAACTATTTTTAATCCTTCATTATTTGATATTGCTCTATATAAAGATACTATATCAACCATCACTAAAAACAAATAGTTATCTGTTGAAACCCCTGAAATGTACTTACAAAAAATAAAAAGAATTTTTAACACAGGATTCACTTTTTTAACCATCAATTGTAAATGCTTATCTATGTACACTGCCATAGACTCCGTTTTATTCCCCCATTGGCTACTCTTGGTCTAAAGGTAGGCTCATGCAGAGTTTTATGTATCCTAGGCAGTCCAAAAAAACTGTCAATTTTAGACTTCCAAATCTTAAAATATTCTGCAATGTCTACCATAATGAGCCCTTCTAGTAGCCATTCCTCTATGCAAAAATGTATCATGTTATATGCACTTCTTACTTCTGTCCAATTTGCTTTTTTATAAAACTTATCATCTTGCAGCATAGCCTTAACTTTATTACAGTAGTAATAAACATCTAAAATTACTATAGCATTGCTTTTATTTGCCTTTATAATATACAAACTTTTATTTTGCTTAACTCCATTAGGGCTTGCTTTTCTTTTGCAGTCATGTTAAAAAAGAATGACTTGTTTTCCTTTCCAGCAAATTTCTCACATCATTTTCACATGCAACTAAAAATGCTTCTAACTCTTGTTTTAAGGGGTGGGGGGTGGGGGTTAAAACACTTCAATTTCTAAATATCTTGCAGTCATCATCATTTTCACCATTATAAAATCATTTTTAATTAAGCTTCCTAACATAGTCTCTCAAAGAATTAACTGTAGAAATCAAATCAGCTCTCTCTGAGGGCACAAAGGATAACCCTTTGCTTAGTACCTTTAAATGTGTTAAATCCAATACCATGTCTGGTAAATTCATTATCTTAAAAAGAATGATTACTTATAGTGCTTTTATTGGGTTTATATTATGTCAGTGAAACGGCATTACAGCAAATGCTGTTTCGCTGACACATATAGACTGCAATCTTAAAAGTGCGAAACCCCAGTTCACCGATTTTTTATTCCCATGAAAAAAAATCGGAGAACCAACAAAACACAACATATCACTTAAAAAATGACCCACCACACCCGCCTTACTAAATATACCAAATTCAAGATCGCACTACAGTCGGGTAAAGGGCAATGTCATGGCTCAAGCCAAGTGATTTATTTCCTTGGGAAAGAAATCACTGACCTGAGCTTTCGCTCTTTTCCGATTTCAGTCTATATGTGTCGGTGAAATGGCATTCACTGTAATGCTGTTTCACTGACATGATATAGACCCTATTTATCAAATGACATAATATTCATTTCTTCCAAAACTGGTTGCTCACAAAGTACTTTATTTTGTCTTTTCAAAATGTTTTGATTCATACTCAGTCACCATGTTGGCCGAATTAGTTTCAGGGGCTTGCTTGTCATCTATAAAAGGATTATGCAGTCCAACTAATCAGTTACACAAAAAGGTATCTACATTTTCTTCATTCCAAATATTTACACTTTTTCTCTTTGTTATTGCTCCTAAAGCCACATCAATTGAAGCACTCTCTTCTCCACCGATTAACATCACTTTAACCTTCTGAGTCACAATCCTCTCAACCAATTTGTTACCATTATGTCACAATGTATCACCTGGAGTGTCATGCAAGGTAAAACCTGAAGGGATCACTAGGAAGCTGAAATCTGGCTGTGAGTTAGGCTGTGAATTCATTCCTGAGTTCGAAATGGCCATTCAGAACTAAATAATAACTTCAAAAAACACCAAAAAACTCCAATACACTGTTATATTAATTATGAATACAAAACAAAAAAATGGTCAATAAACAAACCTGTTCACAACGTATTCACAACTTTAATACCTGTCTATTAAAAACACAAAAATAACAAACAGTAAGAGCTTTTATTCCTTGCAAAGAACATCACCAGACCAAGGGACTGAATAACATCAACGCATTTAAATAACTTACTAAAGTCACATGACCATCAATTAAAACATTGCAATTAATGAATTAACCCTTTCCTTTTTAGAACTACATTGTAATTCTCCATATCTTTCATTTCTGGAGAACTAGAAGCATTTAATTTAATCTGCCCAACAATACTCTTTCCAATCACGTTCATCCTTAGCATCCCATTTCATTGTAAAATTATTAACTTGATCTATTACAGAAAACATAAAATATATATAGTATAGTATATATATGATTACTTGATAAATCATTGAACATGTGTAATGCTGGAGACAAAATAATGGCACTCGCCTAAGTATGATCTTACAAAATGGCCAAAAACCCTCAACACCAAAGCTTAAAACAATAGATTGCAAAACAAAATCAATTTCCATTTGTGATCTTTAAATTTAAATTACATTAAAACTCCATAACTATAAACCTACATTTGATTGAATAGTGGTAATGTTATTGAGAGATTTTTTTAAGGTATAGTATAGGGAAAGGATTATATTATATTTGTTTAATTTTTATTGATTCCACAATGGAAAATAATGTCAAAAAGCTTGGTCAGATCAAGATAAGCAGTTTGCACTGAGTGACCCCTATCCATATCCTCTGCAATGTTTTGAAAGAAGCTTGCTAGTTTCAGAAGGCAAGACCTGCCTTTCACAAAGACAAAATGAGTAGAGTCTAGTTCAGTTAAGTTGCCTATGTCTTCATTAACAACTTCTGCTATTATACATTCCAGGGCTTTGCATTTAAGGCTAGTGAAGCCAACGGGCCTATAATTACCTGGGCCTGCAAAGGGGCCTCTCATTTGTAGAGAAATCATAGTGGCTGTTCTTCAGGTATCAAGTACTAACCTTGTAGCTAGGCTATGGCTGAAGAGTTTAAGTAGGTGTTTAAGCAGTGCATACTTGGCTCTGATGAAAATGCAACCTGGTTTGTCATCTTTACTGAAGGAAGTATTATTTTACAATTTGACAGGAATTCTAAGATGTGTCAGGGATGGTTGTTTGCTAATTTCAGAGAAAACTACATTTTCAGGGATAGCGGAAACAGCAATATGGGTAGGTGAGGTGAAGTTAGCACTTAATATGTCTGCTAATGAATTTGCTACATCCTTGTGATCAGAATGTGTGATATTATTCTAGTGGCTCTCAATGCATTGTTGGACATGATACCTTAATTTTCTTACACAGCCAAGAAAATATTTATTTATTTATTTAACATTTGTTTACTGGTAAAGTCTGACTTTGAACATAGCCAATTTTCAGCTGAGGCCTGGGGAGAAACACTCCAGGCGCATGTCTTTTTAATGTGGGAGGAAACCAGAGTACCCAGAAAAAACCCACACAAACGCATGGAGGACACGCAGACTCCGCACAGAAGGCACTCTAGCTGAGAAGTGAACCAGCAAACCTCTTGCTGTGAGGCAACAATGCTGCCACTGCACGACTGTGCCATTTATTTTTATTTATGGACATTTGTTTACTGGGAAAGTTTGACTGGGCACAGGTGCCCTTTTTTAGTGGAGGCCTGGGGAGAAAAGCTCCAATGTAACAATTTAAAACAATCAGTATTTACAATAACAAATTTTATAATGCATTTTCAGTGACTAGATAGCATAGTAGCCAGTATAATAAAATTTGTATTCATGTTCACAAATATTAATAAACAAGCATTGTACTGGGAATTTACAAATTGAAGAGTGATGTATAAGATAAATAGGTGTAATTTAAGAAATACAGTAGAGGGAAATATTAGAGGGAATAAGCAACTTTAAGTGTTAATTGAGAAGTGGTAATGGAACAGTAATTTGGTTGCGCTAATTAGAAGAAGGTATAGTAGTATAAGTACTGCAATAAAGTGAAGTATTAGATGGGGATAATGGAGTTAATTGATTTAGTGATTTAAATGGTGGCATAAGAAGGTGAATGAAGGATATGAGGAGAAGCTATGTCTCAGATGAGGAGCAGGGTCAAACCCAGGAGGTAGACAGAAAATCTTTTATTAATGCTTTGAAAAGATGAAGGTGTGAGATAGGCCTGATTGATATAGAAATTTTATTCCAAGTTTTTATTACATTACTGGAGTAGAGACTGACCCCAGCAGTCCTTTGCAGTTGGTTGATTGTAAGTAGTGGTTTATCATTTGACTGAAGGGGGTGGTTTGGTACATAAAATTGGAGTAGAGGGCTAATTGCTGGACAGATAAGTGTGTTATAGACGATTTTGTGGGTTAAGATGAGCTGGGTATAAGATAGGTGGTAAGAATGTTCAAGCCAGTTAAGTGTTTTAGTGCTAAACAGTGGTGGGTCTTGTAAGTTTTTTTGCAAGCAAATCTGGGAGTTTTGTTGTAGCATTGTTCAAGTTTAGAACTAAGTGAGGCTTATGGGTAGGACTTGATAGGGACAGCATATAGGAGAGAGGGTATGTTAGCTAGAGTTACCTTGGCAATGTTTGCAAGAAATTTCTTTACTCTAAAAGAGTGCCTAGTTTTTGATGGGTTTTCTTGATGCTGTTGTAGATGTTATGCCAAGTAGTTTAGTATGTAGGATAAATCCAATCATGGTATTATTTAAGGAAGAAATTGTAAAATTGTTTTTTCCATGGAAATGGGATTTTGGAAAAAAGAGAATTAATTTAATTTTTTGGGGATTTAGTACTTTATTTTTGTATCTGTGGTAGTCTTAAGATTTTTGGATGGGAATTTCTTGCAACATTTCATAATTGTCCTTATTTTGATATACAAATTATTTGTATAGGAGTTTCACCTGAGAGATTTATCGTTGAATTTATCTTTATATTTTTGGAGGATTGGATACTGACTTTTCTATGCAACTGATCAGATGCTAGCAATAACTGGAAGTGAATGTGGAAGCCCTCTTGCTTGAGCCTATTTGCAAGGGATTCTTAGGAATTTTACATATGCCTTCAGCAAGCTGAAGTAGGTTTGTCCTGCAGCATTCCCTAAAGATGGTCTCATTTGTTGATGGAGTAGTACAACAAGGCCTGGCAAAAAATGTTACCAGTTTGGGGTTAGATTTAACCAGGGATAAGGAGATGCAGGATGGACTGCAGGTAGGAGCTAGTTTGGTAATGACCAGATCAAGGATATTATAGCCTCTAGTAGGTTGTTTAACAATTTTCTCCAGAGCATTATAATTAAGAAAGTGTAGGAAATGCAGAGCATAACTCCTTTTATAAGACAACTTTATCTTCTTTTCAAAGACAGTTATATCTCCTAACGTGACAAATCCAATTGAAATATCCCAAAAATCTTGAAAATATGGTATTTTATTTCAACTTCAACTTCCTAAATGAACTACATCCAATAAGAACAAAAATAAATAAAAGCAAACCCAGCACTTTGGCTAACAAAAGAGGCAAGGCGACTAATGCTGCAAAGAAACAAATCACAGAAACTATATCCCAACAGCAAAACTCAGCAAAACTGGCAGCATTTCAAGTACCTAAGAAATCTATCCAAGCAAAAGAATTAAAGCAGACCAAAAATCCTGCTATGCTAATCTGCAAAATAATCACCTATATAATCACAAACAGAACTGGTCAACTATGAATGATCTTTTCTGCCCTGACCAAACAACACCACCATCCCCTTGCACCAATAACATTTCATAATCTATACCCATCCAAGTCAACACCTTTTTGTACTCAGATCTCGCTACTCAAAGATAACCATACCACACATTTAAATTTCCATCACACTCCATAAAACCAGCCATTCCACTTTTCTTTTCAGCAAGTCTCTATCTCAAGTATATGGAACACCTTGAAAAGCTAATAACTACAGCTGGAGATGACAACAATCATCAGCAGATTTTCCTAAACTTGCTGCTGATCTCCTTGCATATCCTATCTCAATGCTGAAAAACTGCTCTGTTACAAAAAAACTACATCTGCTCTGTCTGGAAGTAATCATACATAATCCTACTTTGTAAAGGAGGTACCTCTATCGACATCTCAAGCTATCATGCCATTGAAATTCTATCACCCCCTTTAAAATAGTAGAAAAATGTATTTGCTCCCAACACCTGGATCATGTAACAAAGCAGAACATTTTATCTGCTACTCGACATGTCTATAGATATTATCACAGCATCAGCACAGTTCTTAAATTTATTAATACTATAAACCTCACAAGAAATGTAGGTTATCTGGTCTCATCTCTCTTTCTAAATATCTCTAAAGTTTTTGATGCAATCTCCCAACAAAAACTTCAAACTCTTCTCCATAGGCCTTTCACAATCTAAACTTTCATGGTTACATGTCTACCTATCCAAAAGAATACAAGCTGCAAAATGGAAACCAAATCTTTCCCCCTTCCTACCACTCTCTATTGGTGTACCACATAGTTCATTATTTAACATCTTCACCAACAAACTCCACTCATCTACCAAAGATCCAACCAATGTTCAGCATGCAGACCATGCCATTCTTATATGCAGAGCAACAAATCTTCTACATCTGCTTCAAATGAATCAAGAATTATTTTCTTAGATTGAGACCTGGCTAAAAAACTATAACTTTCTGCTAAATGCCAAGAAAGCAAAGCTAATGCTTTTCACACCAAAGCATTTATTAACAGAGAAACAATCATTCAAAATTCTCTTAGTGTCATTATAGATGATAACCTAAAATATGACCACCACTGGAGATTTGTAGCTAGCAAAGAAGTAATAGTTGGATATGCTAAGTGTTATTTGGATGTCAGAAGCTCTAACGTAGAATCATGGGTAAGCTGATGAGAAGGTAATGGTGTTTCTAATGGGAACCAGTTGATTGACCCAATGCAAGTGAGTTATTGGGGCAGATTTCATAAAGCTTGTGGATTTTATTTGCAGACAGTGCAGCACACTGAAGGAAGACTTCAAAGCATCTGCTGCAGGCACATTTTCAGAAAACATGCTGAAGGCAGTCTGAGTACTTAGATATTCAGTGTTGGATAATTAGGGATTCCACACATTCCAGTCTGATTCTAAAACACATTGTGCACACACAATGCAACTTAAATGTGACAAACTACCACACTGACTCCCTTTCTGAAATGTTAGGCATATGCGTTATGGATACCAAGAAATTAAATCTAATACTATGGATTTGTATGAAAGGTTGGGCACTAAGGAGGGAGAAAAGGACTTGTAGCGAATGGCTAGACAGAGGGACCTAGCTAGTAAAGATGTGCAGCAGGTAAAGGTGATAAAGGATAATGAGGGAAATGTACTCACAAGCGAGGAGAGTGTGTTGAGCAGATGAGAGGGAGAGAAGGTTGGATGATGTGCTGGTAGTGAATCATGAAGTGCAGTGGATTAGCAAGGAGGAAGTAAGGACAGCTATGAAGAGGATGAAGAATGGAAAGGCTGTTGGTCCAGATGACATACCTGTGGAAGCATGGAGGTGTTTAGGTGAAATGGCAGTGGAATTTTTAACTAGATTGTTTAATGAAATCTTGGAAAGTGAGCGGATGCCTGAGGAATGGAGAAAAAGTGTTTTGGTACCGATTTTTAAGAATAAGGGTGATGTGCAGAGCTGTAGTAACTACAGAGGGATTAAATTGATCAGTCACAGCATGAAGTTATGGGAAAGAGTAGTGGAAGCTAGGTTAAGAAGGGAGGTGATGATTAGTCATAAGCAGTGTGGCTTCCTGCCAGGAAAGAGCACTACAGATGGAATGTTTGCTCTGAGAGTGTTGATGGGAAAGTACAGAGAGGTCAGAAGGAGTTGCATTGTGTCTTTGTGGACTTAGAGAAAGCATATGACAGGGTGCCTAGAGAGGAGTTGTGGTATTGTATGAGGAAGTCGGGAGTGTCAGAGAACTATGTAAGACTGGTACAGGATATGTATGAGGGTAGTGAGACAGAGGTGAGGTCTGCGGTGGGAGTGACGGATACGTTTAAGGTGGAGGATGGGTTACATCAAGGATCATCTCTGAGCCCTTTCTTATTTGCAGTGGTGATGGGCAGGTTGACAGACGAGATCATACAGGAGTCCCCGTGGACTATCATGTTTGCAGATGACATTGTGATCTGTAGTGAGAGTAGGGAACAGGTGGAGGAGACCCTGGAGAGGTGGAGATATGCTCTAGAGAGAAGAGGAATGAAGGTTAGCAGGACTAAGACAGAAT
Source organism: Protopterus annectens (assembly GCF_019279795.1). Lineage (NCBI taxonomy): Eukaryota > Metazoa > Chordata > Ceratodontiformes > Protopteridae > Protopterus > Protopterus annectens. The sequence continues at coordinate 988,936,349 of NC_056744.1, forward strand.
ATGTGTGTGTGAATGAGAGGGAGGATAGAGGAATGGTGAGGATGCAGGGAGTAGAGTTGGCAAAGGTGGATGAGTTTAAATACTTGGGATCAACAGTTCAGAGTAATGGTGAGTGTGGAGGAGAGGTGAAGAAGAAAGTACAGGCAGGATGGAGTGATGAAGAAGAGTGTCAGGAGTGATTTGTTACAGACGAGTACCAGTAAGAGTGAAAGGGAAGTTCTACAAGAGGGTAGTGAGACCAGCTATGTTATATGGGTTGGAGACAGTGGCATTAACAAAAAGGCAGGAGTCAGAGCTTGACGTGGCAGAGTTGAAGATGTTAAGATTTGCACTGGGTGTGATGAGGATGGACAGGAATAGGAATAAGCATATTAGAGGGCCAGCCTAGGTTGGAAGGTTTGGAGACAAAGCCCGAGAGGCAAGATTATGTTGGTTTGTACATGTGCTGAGGAGGGATGCAGAGTATATTGGGAAAAAGATGCTAAGGCTGAAGCTGCCAGGTAGCAGGAAAAGAGAAAGGCCTAAGATAAGGTTTATGGATGTGGTGAGAGAGGACATGCAGGTGGCTGGTGTGACAGAGCAAGATGCAGATAAGAAGAAGAAATGGACACAGTTAATCTGCTGTGGTGACCCCTAACGGGCGCAGCTGAAAGAAGAAGAAGAAAAAGACTATGGATTTCACTAAAATCCATAGCAGAAGAACAAAAGATGTAACAGGTTGCATGGGCAACCTCCAGACACTGGACCCCACCCAGTTTGGGTTTGTGAAGAGCCGAGCTTGTCTCCTGAATCTGATTGACTTCTTTGAATTGGTCTCCAGAGTTGTGGACAAGGATAAGGAGGTCCACACAGCCTATCAGGACCTCGCCAAGGCCTTCAACACCATCCCCCACTCTGGAATCACTCGATGGGTTGCCAACTGGCTTACTGACAGAACCCAGACTGTAAAAGTAGCTGACTCCAAATCCAGCTCCAGACAAGTGACAAGTGGAGTACCTCAGGGTTCAGTCCTGGGACCACTCTTGTTTGGTATGTACTTCTCTGAAGTACAGGCCGACACTAAGGGACTCTGGCTAACAAAGTTTGCAGATGACTGCAAACTGAGAGCCATTATTGAATCCCCAAATGATGTGGATATTCTACAAAAGAGCCTTATAGAAACAGATGCCTGGTGCCAGAGCCATGGGCTCAAGCTTAATGCCAAGAAATGTATAGTCGTCCCCTTTGGAAAAAAAACAAGTACCCATGAACTACCACATAGGTGGCAGGACACTAAACATCGTAAGTGTGATGAGAGACTTAGGGACACAAGTGGACAGTGGTCTCACTTTCGATAACCACATCACCATGACAGTCAGGAAATCCTTCTATGTGGCACACCTCATCACTAAGGGCTTTTCATCCAGAAAAAAGGAGGTAATTGTCCCACTGTACTCATCCCTCATTAGACCCATTATAGAGTATAATGTCCCATTTGGTATGTGCCTCACAAGACATCTGCAACAGCTGGAAAGGCCACAGAAATACCTCACTAAAAGAATCACAGGTCTAAAGCAGATGCCATATGCTGACCGTCTAAAAAACTCCAGCTGTACTCTGTGGCATATCATCTACTCAGAGGTGATCTCTGCTTAACATACAAGGCCATGTCAAACCCTAAGCTGTTGGACATGCTCCACTTAAAGAAATCCCAATCCCTCAGAGCCACACGCTTCAGGGATCTAAACCTTATCATCACAATGAACAAAACATGCTGGAGAGATAGGTTCCTGACCCAGAGACTCCCCATACTCTGGAATAGACTGCCCATACATGTCAAGCAGAGCACCTCATTGGCCCTCTTCAAAAGGAACCTTGATGATTGGATGGGAGATAGGAAATTCACCCCAGGGATCATGTCAGCTAGACAGGGGCCCAGAGAAGTAAATATTGTGGGAAAAAATGTGGGAAAAAATTTCCAGGGAATTGTTATGGCTAGGCTTGCATAGGCCTTAGGGCTGATAGCCTAGTACCAACCTATGAACCTATGAACCTATGGTACAAACCATAAATGAGGCTGCAGTGCATCAGTGCACCCTACAAGGCAACCAGCATGACTCAGAGAAAAGCTGCAACTAAACCAGTTGTCAGACCAGCAAATAATTGACAGATACCGACTAGACAGATAACTGGTGTAGGCTGTCTACAACATATGTGTCCCACACATGTCTGTGTGGATCCTGCAAGGAAACTCCATCCCATTTGAAACCAAAGTATGCCTCAGTCTAAGTGTAGTTGCATCTGGGACATTCCAGAGACACATGGGGGATGTCGTGGGAGTGTCACAGACAGCTGGCAGCCATATCTTGACAAAATTCTTGGAAGTAACATTCAGAAAGGTAGATGATCACATACACTTTCCGTCCATCCCCATGGAGTGGAGAACTATAATGCACAGGTTTTACAGCATCACAAACTTCCCCCATGTATGCGGTGCAATAGTGCAATTGATTGCACATACACACTCACACACACACAGACACACACACACACATGCATGCACGCACGCACACACAGAAACACACACACACACACACACACACACACACACACACACACACACACACACACACACACACACACGCGCACACACATCTATCAAGACACCTGTACATCCTGAAGTAGACGGATACATAAACAGAAAGAGCTGGCCATCCATCAACTACCAAACTGTGTGTGTGCAGCAGATGGCATCATAACAGACATAATGGTAACTCACACTGTAAGTGTCCATGATGCTGCCATGTAGAGGGAAAGTGGACTGAGGGTTGCATTTCAGCAAGCTTAAATACCTGAGGGACTACTAATAGGTAAGTACAAGAACATAGCTAGGATGTAAGCTAAGGATAACCCTCCCAACAATATCCATTCTGGCCACATGTGTTTTCACTGTCCATAACAGGTGACAGTGGTCATTGCTAACGCCACCATACTGTGAACCATCCACCCTTGCACAGGATGCCTATAATAGAGCAGAAGAAACAACCAGAAACACCGCAGAGAATGTGTTTGGTGTACTAAAAGCTCAGTTCAGATGTCTGGACACATCTAGGTTTGCACCGCAATACAGACCTGAGAAGGCAGCACAGGTGATAATTGTGTATACCATGCAACATAACATATTAACTAGTGCACATAATGGTTTTCCAGCTGCAGGTGTAGGTGAACTACTCCAAGAACCCTAGATGTCTCAGGAGGATATCCCACAGGTATCATAAGAAGAGCAGGAGGATGTAGAGGACAGAAGACACAGGTGTAAGCATCACAGAGTGTGACCACAAGTGCAGGCTCAGGCAATATGGCAGTATCTGACCCATATCTTTGAGTCACGGCAACCCACACTTACATGAGTACACAGATTAAAAACTGATGTTGTCCTACCACAGCAGCACAGATTGTATTTAATTGTTATTACACAGTAGATGTACACACTGAGCGTCAGACATATCATCATCATAAATATATTACAATATGAACATATGCAAATGTGTCAAATTAGGGATCATCAACTCATGGCACAACTGACACAGGTATACCTACACACTCAGATTGTTGTATCACTGTAAAATACGGGATACACATCACTGCTACATGTTCCTATCTGTACAGTATAATATAACATGAAAAAAAGTGAAACCACACAGGACATAATGCAGAATGTTTAATAGCCACAGAAAAATATATCACAGTAAAATGGTAATTCCATAATATGAGCCAGCTATGTTTCTGATACTGCTGGTCTCACTCTAAAGCAATCTAGGGCAACCTAAGTGACATTTTATACCACGGTCCACTCTGCCCCAACCATACACAGAAACATATTGCCCTTGTTGCTCCACAGAGGAGATTCATGGGGTGATGACACCATATTGAGATGAGAGAACATGATTGTGAGTTGAAGGCCTTGTTTTGACTCGTAGTACCACAGCAGATAGGCCAGCAGTTGAACTCTGTGCAAGTTGGACCACAGACACTGATACTCAATGGCTAATGATGGTTCTACAGACAGGTGGCATGCCTCTCCCATGTTGCAATCTGCAGAGCACAGTCACTGAATGCAGAACCCTGCATGTAGTATGACACTGCTGCAGTACAGTAGAGACCATGTTTTTTAGTGACCATACCATAGCTAGCAGACTCTCAGTCTGAGTGGACAATGCAGCCATTATCTCACCATGTCAGTAGTCTTTGCCTCCATGCATCACATGTAGCTGGAGTGCCACATAATCTGTGGCACATGCAAGTGCATGGATGTCAGACCAATGCCATTGCTGTGATCGGTCATTTATCTGGAACATGAAGTGGACACCTACTGACAAACGGTCATGCACAACATCTGCTTACCTACATCTACTGTGTTGCTTTGTTTCAGGTTGTTGTGAGGAACTGTCGTAAGCAGCAATCTCAACTGGGGTCTGTCGTTCAATGGCCTCACACTGTTCAACATCCAATGTGCCATCATTCTCTGAAAGGCTAGATAAGTTGACCTCCACATCTAAGGCAACAGCTTCAGCAGGATCACTGTCAACATCTTTGATGGACTATCCCAACATGTCAAGGTCCTGTGTGCCAGCGGCCATAATACCATGCTGTGACACATCTGAAACACCATCATGATTGTAGGCTTGGCTAATGAATGATACAGATAGATGATGAGCTGCAAGATACAAACACACAGATCAGGGCAATGTGCTATGACACACACACACACACACACATATATATATATATATATATATATATATATATATATATATATATATATATGGTTTACACTGAAATCCCTGAAACTGCATCGGTCGTCCAGCATGTGATCGACTTGCAATCTTCAATTTGGCAGAATGTCAAACCAAAATGTATCGACTACACTACATAGAATGGGTAGTGTAATTCAAGCATTCGGGTTTGACATTGTGCAGGGAGATCGCGGTTCAGTGAGGAACAGGAAAGTAGCCCATTTCCTCACTGTAGTGTGATCTCAGAGTTGGTATACTTAATGTGTAGGTGGTGTGGTGGGAGCAGCATAGCCCCCTTGCAAAATAGTAGAATTAACATACCACTGACTGTAGAGTTTAATGGTACGTTAATGTGCATAACAGGAGGTGAGTGACGCCGCTTCCTGCTATGTCAAATACATCAAGCCACGGTTGTTGTTGATGCATTCATTTTTGCTCTGGTTTACTTTTTGCAATTCCGGATTCAGCATTTCAGGTCAACTTTCTAAACGGTTGACCATAGCGGATTCAAAATGCCAATAGTAAACCTATATATATATATATATATATATATATATATATATATATATATATATATATATATATATATATATATATATATATATATGTGTGTGTGTGTGTGTGTGTGTCACACTGCAATATTACAAATAATAATGACTTTACATGAGGTCTAATATATATATATATATATATATATATATATATATATATATATATATAGGTTCACTTTATAATCTTGAAATTCTGAAATATTGAATTTCAGAATCTCGAGATCATAAAGCCGAAAGCCCATAATAGCGAAACCCCAGAAGCACGAAATTTAAAATCGCGACTTCTATACTAACCATACACCACACGCATACACATACATAGACCTTCCTCCCCATACACAAACACACAAACCTACACTACATACAAGCAGGGGGGGAGCCCCTCTGCACCCCCATGTGGGGGGTTGTGCCCCCATCCCCCTTACTTAAATATACTAACTCTAAGGTCGCACTACACAGCCAAACACATGAAAACACCACCACACAAGGTACATCCCCCTTGCACACACACATCACAGTAACAAAACACACTCAGACAAACTAAAGCCCCTAACCAAAACCCTTACAACATAAACACTTACCTGAATCTCCAGCGATCCATTAACACAGCGCAACACCAGAAGTGCTAATTCAACATCTCCAAACTTCAAGATTTTGAATTTCACGCATCTGGGGTTTTGCTATTATGGGCTTTCGGCTTTATGATCTCGAGATTCTGTGATTACAAAGCCATCATACATGACATCTGTGAGGAATAAAAAAAAAAAAAAGCACATACCTGACAACCCCTCATGGGAAGATGGTGCTGATGAAAAGGGATGAACTTCAACTATAGTAGGAATTGCCAGTAAGAACTGCAGATGATTTTTAAATCTGCATATATATGCTGTTAACATCTGCAATGTAAATCTGTCTATACAGCTACATATTGGACTGAAATCAATTATTTAAAACAGCAATACCTGTATGCATACATTTCAATTAATCATCACTCCTTCAGCTTGTAGTAACTTCTGTTAAAGATAATATTTTGATTAAAAATTAAATAGTTACCTTTGAATATGACTGACTTGAACTGATGTAATAAAAAAAAATTGCTATTAGTTGTCTACGTACCTCTCACGCCAAATCAGAGAATCAAAGTGCACCTATTGTGCACCCCCCTTTATGTACCTATTGCACCATTAAATTAAAATTCAAGGTTTTGGAATCCCATTTCTGTACCTCCACATAAATTGGCTCTATGCATTGTCCTCCCAGGTGTACTGCATAAACAATCAATAAGTATTGATAAATGGTACCATGTGTGGCACATGCCCATTTTCTGCTAGTATATTTACAGATCACACCATTGCTAACTGTGAACTGAGTGGTACCTCATGGAGAATTTCTCTGTTTTTCTATTTTTCAGACGTTTTCCATTTGTGGATCAAGATGACTACTTCATGGAGACTGAGATGTATCTCTGTGCCCAACTGGACTGATGAGGAGACAACCCAGATGTTGGCTATGTATGCTGGATTGGAGCAGTGAATGAGAGACAGACCCAGGAACTTCACCATGATAGAAGTATGGAACCTTATCGCAAGGGAGCACTGAATATGGACAGGGATCTATTGCACTGGAGTGCAGGTTTGCCACCGCTATAAAGACCTGCATCGGAGGGACCCGTAGGAGCTTCGAAGGGCGGTGTGACTATTGTGCATGTGCCTAAGCATTCCTATGGCATTTAGAGATATATCTATCCCATATATATTAGAGAGAAATTTTTGTAACCATTTGGGAGTTTCTGTGACAACAATTATCTCATGAGGGTAATCAAGTGGATGGTTGGTCTTATAACTGTGGATTCAGTTCCTATGCTGTTCATGTCTTAAATAATACCCCCAATTATGACCATTGTAGAGGTACATATGTTTTACAACATTTAACAACATTATTTCAAATAATCATTGTCCTTGTGGATCATTGATGCCTATAGTGCCTAGGAGCGCAGATGACTGCGCACTTCATAGTTTTCCATAATAGCACCACAGTATCGCCTACTGCACCATTATATATCAGAATAAAAACTTATACATAACTTCTTGAATTCATTACTTCTAATAAAGTAAACAGTCACATTTATTTAAGCCAAAAAGGAATGCCTGATTGATTCCTTACACATATATTATTTATGTGTTGATAGCTGTTATTTCTTTACAATAAAATGTCCAGTAATGGTTTGCAGTCTGTATTCGTCTGTTCTCCACAGGAATTCAAATAAACATGTATAGTACCTTTTCATTAAAACAAAGCCCCTGCTGCCTGTTAGCTTGGCTTGTAAGGAAACCAGCCAACATGCCTACATTTTGGTGTGTTGCGGGTCCTAATACACATTGGGGAAGCATATCTGTAATTGTTATCTTAGTTTATTTCACAGATAGCATTTCTTTGAAGTAGCATATTCCAATAATTGATATTAATGTTTATGTTGTGCATGCTTACGAATAACTGAGCTAGTCATCAAATTCATTTGAATATGCCCATAATTCATAGTGCCTTGCTGCTAACATCAGCTTTCTAGCAACAGGGTTTGTAGAGCAGTAGCTGTTTGCTTAACATAAGCATATGCTGCCCAATAGCTTGGCCTGTTAAGAAACAGGCAAGCATGCTTACATTTTGACATGCTGTGGGTTCCTATCCACACAGGGATATCTGAACTGTTATCTTGGTTTAATTCACTCATAGCATTTCTTTGAAGAATCATATTCCATTAATTGATATTATCATATATTTCAGCATGGTTTCAAATAACTCGGTTATTCTTTGAATTCCAGTGAATATATTCACAATCCTTAATGGTATGTTAGCATCAGCTATTTAACAGCAGGGTCAGTAAAGCTTGCTACAGGTTGTTATATATCTGACCAATGCTTTTGTTAATATTGTATATTTTGTAAAAGTGCTATCAAGTTCTGTTTTATCATTAAATAATATATTCAGTTTAAGAACATCTTCATTCTTATCTTTTGAGAGAGTGGAATGATCAGACTTAGAGTTTAAATGCAGAATAGGGAAGATGTATGCATTTGGTTAGTAACGTACACTATGCCAAGGAATATCATGGTCTTCACACATACCTTACTGCGTCCCCTTTGTACAGCAACTTGTATGGCTCTGTTCACAGAAGCTTTATAATACAGGACACTGTCCCACTGTCTGAGGAATGAATGATGTCCATTACTGTTAATGTTTATAAATACAGTGCTGATATGAATGAAGTTTTTCAAACTCTTTAGATACATGACCAACAAATGTTGAAATCCTAAGCTAGGATCGATATTAGCAGACCATTCCCCCTCTAGGTGATGTCATAAAGTAATGTCTTTGCACTGAAAACATTCATTTTCAGGCAAGAGGGATTAGATAGACAGGTAGTCAACAAGCTTAGAGTTAGGATGTACATGGAAGTTTCAGGTCTGAATCTCATATCCTTCAATCTGTGTTGAAAGATATAAAAGCCTGTATATAACCCTGAAAACGTGCACAGTAACTATATAATATCATTCATGAATTAATTTTCTAGAAATTGTTCTGGGCAATTTTTATCACTGTTATTTGAGGAATAAATCAGTCATCATTTATTTTTGTTGTTTTTTAGGTGAGGAAATCTGACCATCAACCATATGTACATCAAGTAGATGCTGATTACTTTTTCTGTTTTATCAAATGAAGTTCATCTGATCCTGTTTACAGGTCTGAATTTTTCACAATATGTATATTGATTAGAATGCAGGCATACCCATCATGCATCAGTAAGGAAAGCAAAATCATCAATGTATAGCTGCGGTTACAGCTGTGATTGGAATCAAAAAGTGTTGAACTATCATACTGTATGAACCATTGTTTCAGGACAAAGTTTGTGAATTGCACTCAATGACCTAAATAGCTGGATTGGTATAACTGTTACATATATTGTGAAGTGGAGGTTTTATATACAAGCATTAGTGCTTTGACTGCTGCTGATAATGAAAGGTTTGGTACACTTATATGTGTGGCTATGTTTCCCAATGACTCATCTGTTGTAGATAATGTGCTTATTCACACAGTGAATGGGTGTCGTTAGTGTTTGTAGTGCTGTTTGTAAGTTGTGTGGCATGTCCATCAGTTCAACATGGGGACTGCATCTGCCTACAGTATATTGGTTGTTCTTGTTAAAGCATACCTAGGCTTACTTAACAGTTGTGCAGATATATGTTCATTTGCAGCGTTTCAGAATCAGCCCATCCTGCAGATCAACAGTGGTATTGCATCTGCCTATAACACCTTAACTGTTTTTGTTATAAGTCTAGGTTTACTCACACTTGTGAAGACAGACATTTGCTGCAGTTCATAATCAGCAAGCATCATCACAATATTTTCATTTTGCAGGCTACTGAACTATAATAATTTTAGGTAGATAATGCATACCATTGCACACATACAATAATGTTAGTACAATATATATTAGATTCTCATATGTCACAAGCTGTGGTGAGTGAACATATTAAAAATATGTTACTGATGTATTCATTATATTGATGTGTGTTCAGCCTGTTTTCATGCTGTCTGGCTCAGATGTTTGTCATATGGCTTGCCTATTTCCACAATATTGTCATATCACGTTCTCATTTTAACAATGATACTTGGTGGCTGTTTACACAGATCATTAAATGCAGACAGTACAATCTCTCAATTTTAAAATTCATACATTCTTACAATGCTAATGACCCACCCAGGTAGATGTCTCTAAACCTGTATTAGTTTTCACAAAAGAATACTGATATCTTGTTTACAAATAGGACATTGAGGACCAGGCTTTAGGAAGTATCTCTGTCCACAGTGGACATGTGTCAGTCCCTGTGTACATTTTCATCATTTTCAAATTATGTTCTGCTATGATCTTTATGGGAACGTTCTGTGTTATAGACATTTGCTTTTCTTTTCTGTTGTGTTTTGCAATGAATCTTCACAGAGCATAGCACCAGTGGACATTTTCCTATCAGACAATGATGCAGGCCAATGTCAAACTCTTCTGATGATGATGATAATGAGGAAGCTGGACTCATCACTGCCTGACCTGTCATTCATGCACCCCAGAGGAGACAACATCATGAACGGAATCCAGACGATTATCAGGACCTGATCTAGGAGGTTATGATCAATGTGTTTCAAACACAGATGAGGGACATGATGGGGTCATTATTTCAGGATATGGCATGGGTTATGTGTAATTAATTCAGGGAGATAGCTCATGAGGTCATCTAGTCCTTAAGTATTGTCTGTGTGCTCCACTTGTGTTATGCTGCCAACATGGTAAATGCCATATTATTGACTGGACTGTATATGCTATGTTGTTCATGCAAACAATGTATCTGTCATGCATATATGTTATTGTCATGTGACATTTACTTCTGTTTCAATGTGTGCATGACAAACATTAACGCATTACACTTTCCTCCCACATTCAGCTGTCCATGCATTGTAACAGTTAACCTGCAGGTAGTGCTGCAAGAGGTAGCCTCTAAACATGTGTTTTATTGGGGCAAATGACAGATAGCATATGTTGTCATAGTCAATCACTAAATCTGTGTTATGCAGTAGAGTTGTGTTTTGCCATATCATGTATATGCAACAGAAGTACGTGTCATTCCCCATGTGTTTTATATGACAGTTGTCATGATGTCCCACTGACATTATGTGGTGTCATGTGCAATGGTTTGGCAATACTGATGCCATGTGTGATCATATACAGGTATCTCATGTCTGAGTGTGGTCCTCCTTTTCTGACTGCATCAAACAGAAATGCAGCATTAATCTATACACAGTGTTACAGATAATACATTATTTAACAGTATATTATGTTTGCTGTATATAAAATTTCCACATCAATTATTTATTCACGTAAGTTCATGCCTACAGCAAATAGTTGTACACATTAAATGATCGTACATCATGTGTGCACATAGTCAGATACATACTGACCCACAATTGTACCTGTGACATGTCAGCCTTCACTGATGTACCACTGGTGTGCTGCACTGATGCTCACAGGAGTGTCCTCTGCTCTGTAATGAGTAGGGTGGGTGACATACACATGTGTTTGTTTATTTGACATTTGCATGACAGTATATGTGTATGTGCTTGAAATTGTTAGCTTGATTACCTATGCATGTTGATGCTACATGATAGCACATTACTGTGTATGTGTGTTTTAGAAATGGCCAGTTTTGTGGACATCAGCAATTAATCCGCCCATGTGACATGCATTTTCTATTTGGTTAAGTGTATTTTGGTTTGGCTTCTACCCTGTATTCCGTATACATGCATTTGGAGTGTGTCAACTTACCTTGTTCTGCTTTTTTCTGATGTGGCCCCAAGTTGTCTACCTCCCTTCTACATTCATATTTCCCTGTTATATTTTGCAGATATGTTTGCCTCTGTTGCAATTATTGTCCCTTGCCATATATTAGTTTGACACAGTGAACATGTGCCAAATGCATGGTCATTTCATGATGTGGGACATCTGCACACAAGTCGCTGGCTACTGCTTGCAATATGTCCTTGTTCTTATTATACTTGTGTGGTAACCAGTGCATTTTGTTGACATCCATGTGCACAATCTGCTATATCTGTTAGGCTGTAGTGTTATATTTTTGTAAATATCATTGCATATCACTAGTATGTGTATGTGTATTGATCTTGTTTTCATGTACATTGCATTTAGGCCACTGACAGTCATACACATCTACACCTGTGTGTTGCCTTTGACATGGCATATGTATGCAACATATAAGCATTCCATTACACATTTGCTAGGGTTGTGCACACCTTCTTGCACATGTAGTAGACATTTTGTTGCTTTGTTACAGTATTTCTATATGGCTTTGTGCTTGGTTGTTTGCCTTTCACATGTGTGGTTTTAAGTTTGGCTTGATTCTCTGCTGGAGTTACTTAGTATTGTTAGACCTGCATTTGTTCATCTGTGATGTTTCTTGGCTTACATCTGCACCACTGACAAACTACCTGGATATGTGTTTATTTATCCAGTGTACACTGTAATCCTAATTTATTACCCTCCAACACAGATCTACCATTGGTCATACAAATTCAGGTATGACTGCTACACAGTTTGCAACATGTTATACATGATAGTGCACAGGTAGATATGTTCTTTCTGCATTTCATCATGGCTGATATATGTCCCCACCTTGTTTGACACCTTTTCATTGCCTGTGTTGTGCAGTGTGCCATCTGTGTAAATTACCTGTCCTTACTGTTTTTTACAACCCTTTGTCTGTCTTGTGTTGTGATATTTGTTCTGTGGGTATACCTGCTGTGATGTCATTTTAACCCTCTTTCCTTATCTTTACCTTTCCTTCTATTCTTAAAAAAATTGGGCCTATTCCCACCACAAAAATGCCCATGCCCCTGTGACTTTCCATCAGATTTTCCTCTTCAAACATTTCTCTTGTTTGTCCTTCTTCTTCACCCATACCCCGCATCTTCTTTTCTATCTCCCACTTTCCTTGGGTGTGTGCATTACTAGTGTTAACCCGCACAAGTCCTGAACCTATTATTAGCAAATGTTAACTGTGGCAATGTGTCCATGATTGCTTTTTTATTAGTACGTCTTTTGGAGATATCTGTAGTTGTCTGTGAGCTTACTATAAAGATTGCTAATAATATATATTACAAATGACATAGAAGCTTTGAGACAAGTATTTTTTGTTAGTCAATGAATTGTGGAAATATCCACAGTTGTAATGTTTCTGGGCAAATCTGTGACAAATGTATTATGAATGTCATGCAGTTTACATTGAGAGAGTTTGCATTTTTTTCTTATTATAATAGAGTCAATTATATACCTTAGTTGTCCTTAAGCTTCTGTTTTATATATGTCTGTATAACTTCAGGATGCTTGAATTGTGATCACCTTTCTGTAACTTTGCTAATGTACAACACAATTTGACATCCATTTCTCACTACTTATGGATTATGTTAGGGTTTGTTTACTGCACCATTGCTACAGTAATACTTCATTATGCACTAAGTTATTCTGAGTTTCTTGTGGTACATTTACATATTACAATGTTATCCACAAGTTTAGAGCTGATATCAGCAAAATACACCAGCTGTTTTTGAATGTTATATAATCTGGCCCATTTTATGCTTCTTTTTTTTTTTTTTCAATAATCCGTTTTAATTATTTTTTCAAAACAATATTACAAATCAGCTCTATATATACAATATGTACATGATTACTTCCAATGGTTACATCCACATTGTATGTCAACATCAATTATTAACAGTAAATACAACACGAACAACAAAAAACAACAAAAAAACAGAGCCAACAATCTGTATTATCCTTACAACCTATAACTAATCTAAGATTGATTCTGTACTATTACTATGTGCCCTGAGAGAAAGTGGATAGGAACCTCTAGGCCAACACAATGTTGAAGATTTGCTGACATATTTTTATACTGTTTATGCTTTTCTTGTGGTCACTGATTAACAATTTATGCGCTAAAATATGTCTTATTGCTAACAGTCTAAAATTTTCCCAGGATGTCTGGGCCGGGTTTAGCCAATTTGAGGCTATGTACAATTTCATTAATAAGCAAATATTCATGATTACGATCCTTCTTGATTTATCTAAATTCTCCGGGGGAATATGAAGGATCATAAATTCCCAAGAGAGTGTTGAGTTTTGGTAGTTCATTTTTTGTAGCTGCAGTTTTAATGAATTCCACAATTTATAAATGCACTTGCAACTCCAGAACATGTGCAACAAGTCAGCTGTCTGATCTAAGCATTGTGGGCATTTAGGTGAATTCTTCGAATCAAATTTGTGAAGAGTAAGACGAGTATAGTAGGCATGATTAAATATCATCAGTTGCGTAAACAGTAATTTTTGAAGGGATACTGACTTTAATGTTAGGCTAAATGCCTCCAATATCTTACTGTCATCTATCAATACTAATTTCTCTCTCCAGTAATTCGATAAGAGAATGTGTTTATTATATTTCCTCTCTTTTATCAATTTATATGAGGTGGTTATATATTTTTTGTCCTGTAACATAGCTTCCCACAGATTACGGGATATATTTATGTCCTCTTCTTTAAGTTCAGAGTTATTAAAATAATTTATAGCCAGATCTTTTAGTTGCCTCATGATGATTAGATAGGAAATGGGAAGATTCATCTCTTTTAAAATATCGTGTACTGCTACCCCCAGGAAAGAGTATAAATCAAATACAGTTAAATCCTTTATTAGGGGGAATTTCCTTAAATCTATCAGTTGACTACCAATTGTTAAATTTGGGTTCCCATGAAAAGGTTGAAAGACCATCATATACTTTAATAAGTTTAAAGAAGTAAAAAGAGTTTGAATCAACGTTACATAGTTCTTGATATGCTCCATTAAGTCATATTTACTGAGTGTTCATTTATTTAGAAAGGGTAGTGCTTTACAGTTGATTCCCACTCCCCTTACATGTCTATAAGTTAGGACCACCCATTTGGGTGTCCATTTCCGACTATATCAAAGTAAGTCGCCCTTAAAATCCTGTTAGCATGAATCACTAAATAGTAAGTTTCAAAATCCGGTAGATCAAGCCCCCCCCTTATTTTTTGGAGCCATCAATTTCTCATAGATATCCTCGTCTTCCTGGGTTACCAAAGAAATCTCCCCAATCCTATATGAAGCCGTTTAAAAAATGTTCTCGTGATTCTGAGTTGTGCAGCTCTAAAGATATATAACATTCTAGGAAGAACATTCATTTTTATAATTGCTGCTCTTGCCATCAATGGCAGTTTCAATTTACTCCATCTTTTTAGGTCCAATGTTATTTGATCCCATGTTGACTTAACGTTATTCATAAAGAAATCTCTATTTTCAGTTGAAAATACAATCCCCAGATATTTTATTCTTTCTTCCGTCATTACTTGTCCTATCAGTGGTAACAATGAAAAGGGTGTGGGCGTCTTTAATGGGAGTATTTTGTTTTTTTTAAAATTTAGCTTATAATTAGAGATTTTCTCAAAGTCTTCTATTGCTGTTAATATTTTCTCGGTATCAGAAACAGGTGTGGTGCAGTATATATTTAAATCATCTGCGAAGGCAGCCATATTAATCTTTATACCATAAAGTACTGAAGGGTTATAGAAAACATTTTGCTTGATGTGTAAAAATAACGGTTCCAAATACAGATTAAATAAAATAGGAGATAATGGGCATCCCTGTCAGGTACCATTTTTAATTTGTATCCTTTTAGAGCATTCCTGATTTATAAATAAATTTGTATATGCATTGTTGTATAATTTCCTTAACGTTAAAATGAACTCCTGAGGTATATTAAAATATGGCAGCATGTCAAATAAATATACCAAATTAACTCTGTCGAATGCTTTCTGTGCATCAATTATTAGTGCATACATATTAAGATTTTTATGCTTAGCATAAGAAATTAATGTGTGGAGCGTTAATGTATTATCAGTGGTCTGTCTCCCATCTATAAACCCCGCCTGTTCCTCTGATATTATTAAATTTATTACCTTTTTCAGTCTATTTGCCAGAATGGATGTCATGATTTTCATGTCTATATTCAGGAGTGATATGGGCCTGTAGTTATCTGGATTTTTAGAATCACTTTTCTCCTTCGATATCAGAATTGTCTTTGAGGCATTAAAGTGGGGATCATTAATTCTATTCAGAATTATATAATTGAAAATCTGTGAAAGTACTCTACTCAGAATCTCACTAAAGGATTTGTAGAATTCCGAGGTTAGACCATCTGGCCCTGGGGCTTTATGAGGCTTCAGCTTCTTAATTGCCTCTAAAACCTCCTCCACTGTAATCGGTTTAATTAACTCCCTATGGGACTCCTTATCAATATTCAGGAATGTAATTTTCTATAGAAAATCTTCCCTATCTTTATCTGGCAAAAGTGCCTGCTGATCACCATAGATCTGATTAAATATTAGTTCAAAAATATTCATGATATCTGCCTTATTAGTATGTGTTTTATTATTATAATTTATTTCTGTAATTACTCGTGTTGATTTCGTCTGATTAATAATACGAGCTAACGCTTTCGAGGGAGTCTGAATATGATTTGCGTATTTTACTAAGTTTCTTTGTTCATAGAATGTCAATTTTCTATTATGGAGTAAAAACAGCTGTTTCTGACATTTTAATAAATCACTTTCTGTCTGTTTATTGTAGTTCCTCATCAATTCCTGGTCCAATATTTGAATTCTGGTTTCCAAGTCAATTTGTTCCCTATTTTGCATTTTTTTATAGTAAGTAGCTTTCTGAAGAAAGAGTCCTCTTAATTGCGCTTTAGTTGTAGCCCATTCTATATCCATGGAGTGTCTATTTTGGAGAATGTTATGCAGTAACTGTTTGAGTGTCTCCTTACCTTCTTTTAATATATCCTCTTTAGTCAGTAAATATGGATTTAAGGACCAATTGTAACCTCGATGCCTCCTATTATTCATATTATTACTGTTTAGGGTTAATGTGATCTTAGAGTGATCTGAGAGTTGTCTAGCTTGATTAGAAACACTAGGGTCAGCTGATATCAATACCTCTGAGATTAGAAAAAAGTCAATTCTCGACCACATTTTATGGCAACTTGAATAAAAAGTAAAATTCTCTGCTTTTATTTGTAAGTGTGTATGCTTAAATGGGTCATATAGTTTGAAATCAATTTTAAGTTCCTTCAGTGCTATCATTGCCTGTTTATTGAAAGCTTTAGATGAACCTAACTTATCTAATTTAGGATCTTAATACGAGTTCCAGTCGCCTCTATCACTATATAGCAGTTATTATATGGTTGTAGAATGGAGTAAATTGAAGTTATGAAATGATGCTGATTAACAGTAGGGGCATATATACTCATAAGTACTATAGGTTTATCATAAAAGTTGGATGCGAGAATCACCAAACACCACCGTCCCTCTTGATCCATTTTAACATCCAAGATTTCTCCTTGATAGTGATTCTTAATTATAATTGCCACACCTGCACTGTTCGGTGTCCCTTCCGCCGCCACAATCTTCCTAATCCATTTCTTATCTTTCACTGCCTCCCACTGGTCATTGGTCAAATGCGTTTCTTGTAATAAAATAAAACCTGCTATTGATTGGAGAAACAGATGTAAAAATAGCTTTCTTTTTTTCATGTTCTGGAGTCCTTTGACATTCCAAGATTCTATTATCCACATTTAAAGCTTCTCAAAAATGTACTTTGATATCTAATATTTTTTGACAACCTTAGACTAAAGTATGTTGGCATATCATAAATTATTTGGAAGCAAATCTGCCATCCCATCCCTACCCAGTGCCTATCCACTATTCCTCTGGACCAGGATGAACATAGGTTTTTCACATTTCTTGAAACCCTCTGGCTAACTGACCTTCTAACTCTACTACTTAACACTAAAACCTCATGCAAAAAACCTACAACTACCTCTACATCTACAAAGCTTAATCCAAACATTCCCTAATAAACACTGCTTACTAACTAACTACAGCTCTGGACATATTTTCTATAGACATACACATATACTAATTGTTCTATGAAAATCCAGTGTACCTAACTTCTATCAATATTTATATTCAGCAATAACATAAAAACATTTTAATTTCTTGTCCTATACAATATTAAGTATTAATTAACAGAGAAAACACACAATTGTTTAACATTCCACAACAATCCTGAGTCCAATTTTGTTTGACATATCTAACTGTTTCAGTTAGCTGTATTCCTCCAAAAGCAATCTTACATAACGACCTGCTAAAACTTGGAAAACAATGCAGCCAACAATAAAAACTATAATTATACATTCCCTTAGAGTAACTAGTTGTGAACTTATAACATACCTATTTATGTATTTTTTTGGATTTTCCATATAAAGAGAAAAAAACAAAAGAGAAGAAAAACAAAGAAAATAAAAGGGCAGAAAGAAAAGACAACATAAAAGGAAAAGAAAAAAAAATGTGTTAAATTAAAAATTTAGATACACATTCTTATATGCCCTTTGTTATTTTATCAACATCTTGTTATCATATTAATCTAAGCATACTTATACAATGATCTAATTGCAAGTGAGATAACCTGCCTAAAAGAAGAAAAGAGAGAAACAAAAAGAAAGAAAAAAAAGAATAGAAACTTCAATACCCTATTCTGCCACTATACATTGCAATACCCTTCTATATTAACCATAGCATTCACAAAGCATTTTCCCTACCTGTGCAGCTATATCCTATCATACAGCACACTGAAGTCCTTTACCCTGTAAATGAGTCCAGAAAGCTTCGTTTTTCCAATCCACCAGTTCTTTCTTCTTCCCAGCTGTTTTTCCTGTTAGGGGAGCCTCGTTTCTTCCCTTCGCTCATGACGGGGAACCACCTGGATGGACCTCCTGGCTGCTCTACACTGAAATCGGTCCCCCTGCATCCTCTGAAGGACTTCCTGTTACCTTGTAGCTTGCTGGCACTCGCTGAAGCCATAAATCTAAGTGAAAACTTTGTGCTCAAGCTGGAACAACGAGATAAGAGGGTAGAAAAGTGTTTCTCAAGGCCTGGTAAAAAAAAAGAACACACAAAGGATTTTAAAGCCTCAGATCATCGTAGATATAGAGTCCCATTCTGTCTGATGCTGAAGAAAGCCTGGATGAACTGTTCAAACTTCCGAAGGTGGCAGAGCCTTGAAAAGCTTCAGAAAGGTAGGTCTTGCTTCTTTTTTCATGCTTACTGAGTATTTAATGCCATCCACTGTAAAGATTAAAATATTGGGATATTTCATTTGAAATCTGATACTTTTATCAATCAGAAACTTGCAGTATGGAGCCAGCATTTGCCTGGATTGTCTTATTTGTGTTGGTAAGTCCTGTGCTATGGAAATTTTATTATTTTGCCACATTATAGATCCACCAGTTTTTTTTATAGTTAGAAGTATTTTGCTCACATCTTGATAATTCAATATTTTGACATAAACAGGTCTAGGTGTATTTGAAGCTTGTGAGTCTCTGAATGCTCTATGCGCCCTTTCTATGACAATCTGTTTAACACCATCAGAGTCCTTAAGCAGTATTTCAAATATTTGTGCAATGGAAGTGTTCAGATCATTATATTGAATTGATTCTGGGATCCCTCTGATAATTATATTGTTCCGTCTGGATCTTGCTTCCAAATCCAGAATTTTGTTCTGCATCATTTGAATGTCTGCCCCATGAGAATCTGTTCTTTTAGTGAGCATTATTATTTTGTCTTCATTTTCAGCTATTCTGGTTTACACTTTCTCCATTCTTTCCAGCATCCGATTACATGTGACACTAAATGTAAGCATTTGAGATGTTAAGTCTTTTAAGGCTTCCTGTATAGGTAACAGCGCTGATTTAATTTCTTCCATGGTGACCGGTTGATCAGGTTTACTTGTTACTCCTGCTTTTGCAGTCTCCTGTTGTTTAATTGTTTTCTGTCTTTTGATTATGGATTCTTTCTCCGGTGATTGCAATGCTGACAGTTTAGTTTTGGTAGTTGTAGTTTCCATATTTTTGTCTTCTTTTGACATTGTGAAACACTGTAAACAGATTTATATCCAGAGTAAGAATTTCAGATGAGAGATAGCTCAATCCTTTGTTTGGTGCTCTGTTCAGAGTCAAACTAACAATTAGTTCCAATCCTGCTATCACCGAGTATTTTTTCCCGATTTTTCTTTCTCAGAAATGAAGATGACTTCTAGTACTTTAGTTATTGCTGCCAATTAGCATATTAACTCTAAATATATCTCCACAGGGTTGATTTTTTTCTCTGGTATTTGAAGAGCTGAAGAACTGCAGTGCTTATAGAATGGCGGCCATCTTTGAATCCCATTTTATGCTTCTTATCAAACAACATGAACATTTTTCTAAAATATAATCAATATACACTCATTAATTATATAAAAATAACCTAAAATTCTTTGTTTTTCAACTGCCTCTAATGAATAATTATCACTCAAAGGTCTTTGTTTTACTGCTGCCTTTAATGAATAATTATCATGAGCTGTTGATTACATACCTCCCAGTTAACTGAAGTGAGAACAGAACCCATATCTAAGTACACATATTAGAGAATTCTGTATGCTATGCAAGCACTATGGCACAACTCTGACTTTTGCAAGGCTGCAGGACAACTTATAGTAGATGACATCAGCAATGGATGCTGGAGTGAAGATTTTGGGAGGCCAGCATGAAATGGATAGCTATCCATGTCCAACTGTCAAGATATTAAAGTTCTACATGTTACCAGACTGATGAGTGTGCAATGTGTAGCATTTGGTGGTTGCATTTCCAATGTGCAGGTAAACTTTAAGAGACAGCTTTACAAACTATATGCAAACAGATGTCCACGTTACTACAAGTACTGGAAAATCTGAATGTGTATGGTCATTATAAAGATATGCATGGTATATAAGACAACATTTGTTATTTATTTATGTAGTGTAGTTGATATATTTGTAAACAAGCACTGATAGACCAAGGTTGCAGTACATGGAGGAGGCAACAGATGGCTGCATTGTAAATATGTGTCATTTAGTTAGATAGTGCCTTTATTTTGTTTGTGTTTCCACATGTAGTTTCATGGGATGAAGACTAAATGGACAGTAAGTAAAAGTAATGTATCATATTGTCTGAGCAGAAGGTTTACGTGATGGTTGACAAAGTGTTTGCACTTGCACGACAATTTCTACAGTAAGCAAAAGTAATATATCATATTGTCTGAGCAGAGGGTTTGTGTGATGGTTGACAAAGTGTTTGCACTTGCATGACACACCATTTTACTGTTTTCCCTGTTTGCACATAGTCAAGCAGTGTGCAAACATGAGCCTCATTGCTAAAATTCGGAGAGTCCTCAGTACTGAGGGTACAAAACACACCTACTGCTTAGCTGACTCTGTGGCAGCAGGTGTAAATGCTTTGAAACATTTCATTTGGAGCCCAGATGATCTAGGGTTAGAATCCAGGTGTTTGTAATACTTTTAAATAAGTAGTAACAATGCAATGACATTTTTCTTTATACTAAATTCACCATGTGTTACTGTGTACTGATATAGTGCATTCTGTTTAAGAGGCATTGCATGGAGGTAACTACACCAGAGAAGAGCCATTCACTATTGTTTGGCATTGGTGCATGAAGTGAAGGGCTCTATTGTTTTTTTCTTTTTTTTACTTATGTATGTTATCCTATTTCTGACCAGATTTTAGGTGCTAAAATAGGGTAGATAGGAAAAGTGGTGAAATGGGGGCAAGCAGGAGGAGGAACAAAAGGAAAGCAGCAAAGGAATGTGAATGAGGGAGGTAGGAAATAACTATAGCTAACCATTTCTTTAATAGTGTAAAATGAAAATATGTACAGAATATTAGCTGAATTTGGACTGGCACCTCCACAAAGAGGGGTGACAACAATGCAATCATGTTGTGTAGCTAATTGCACAAATCAAGTGTGTCAATAAGATGTGCGCAAAATGGAGGCCTATGTATGGGATAAGTTTTTGTTGTGGGACAGGTGCTGTTTTTTTTTTTTTTTTTTTTTTTACTTCAATACGAGAGGAATGCTGGGCTAGGGGCTCTGGTATGTTTGGGTAAGATAAGTTGGGAAGGTGAGGAAGCAAATGCAAACCAAACAAACAAGCCAAGACACAGGGGCGGTGAGGGACACAAAAGGTTGGGGACACCATGATTGGCATGAAGGAGGGGACAACACAAGCCCATGCCCATCAAACATGGGGACAGTGAGAATCTACTCCTCAACCACGGGACTGTCATCACTGCCCCCTTATTCTGCAGGCTGCTGGAGTACTAGCCATCTCCTCTTCCTATGGATCATGAAGGGGAGCAACCTCCTCATCTGGTGTAGGTGTACACAAATGATGCTGTAAACATCTTAAGTACCAACCCTGGCATCTCCTGCTGGGTAATGAAATCCCCACCTCTGCCACTATTCCCAGTGTATCACAACACCAGCTGCCAGGGTACTGCTACCTGAGGTCACAGGTAGTGCAGGGCAGCAGAGACAGAAGTGCAAGGTTGGGTCTCAGATGTGCTGGGCATCGGTGTTGGAGACGGTGGAGCAGGGGCAGGCTGAGCCACTGGGGTTGGCCTACCTCCCTATGCTGTGATACATTAGTGACTCATTACAGATGGTTGACATGGACACATTTTAATGATACATAATAGAATATAAAAAAAATGAGATAAGAGATGGGATGAGAGAAAACAAAGAGACAAAATTAAAACTGTGCATTATGACAATAATACAACTATTTTATCTGAAGTTTTACATCTAAGTATAGTTCCTAACAACTACAAACTATAATTACAAGTTGCTCAAAGTAATCCTTAAAATATGCAGATATTGCACATATACTTGGTCCCATTATACAGATTAACATTAACAGCAGGACATTTAATGCCACTTGTGTGGAATTTAATTTCTATAACATTATTAAAGAATTCCAGTATTTTATACTTGTTACGCATGGTATTTGAACTCACAACCGCTGACTACAGTCTTACACTTGACTCTAAAAGTTGATTTGTGCTACAGACTGATGTATGAATACTTGCTTTACAGTTAGGCTAGGCATGCTTACTTACTACTGTATAGAAAAGAACATTTTTCTTTAAATTATAAAGCTACAGTAATACTTTGCTTGTGCTGCATACATACCACTTGCTTCCCTCAGTCTTACTAGATGCTCAACATGGGCCTGCCTATTCACATGTATTTCAGGATTAGTTGGGAAAAGAAAAGAGAAGAAAAGAAAAGAAAACAAAAGAAAAGAATAGAAAAGCATTATGCATACCAGTCTTTCCTAAATTTAGCTTTCTATGTATTATAAATTTTCTTTATTAGCTCACTTACACAACTGTAGGATGTTGCTAGTTGAGAACTCATCCAACTACTAGTTCAGTGTATCCTTCTTGTGCCTATTTAGGTCACTGAAGTCATGCCTATACTGCTTTTTAATGCAAAGGGATGCCAGTTGTACTTGATAAAGCCTTGGCCAGACTATTACAAGCTTTAGACTTGTACTGGGAGCCAGAGTCCCCTGTGAAAGACTTTGACTGTGACGCTTTACCAGAAGCCCAATAAATATTCTGGACTCTTGAACACCCTACCTCTGTGCCCTAAATTAGGCACTTTCCCCTTTAACACCAGACATGTCTAATTCCAAAGCAGTGCAATAGAAAATAAAGATTTCCTGCCAATTCCTGTTAGTGCATTTACTGGTAGCGTGCAAACTTGAGCAATGATGTCAACCCACATTTGTACAATATTAAGGGGAGAGCAGGAGTGCCAAACAGAGAGGAAAACAGTTTTGGAAACTGGAAGGTTAATCTGATACTTGACATTAGTTTGAGGAGTGCGTGATGCTGTAACTGCTAGGTAAATTAACTTTGCAGGCATGTACTGGGGGCATAAATTTTATGACCGGACACGTTTGTTTGGATTTATATACTTTTAAAAATGGATTTTTACAGTGTGGGATTCAAACTTATGTATAAGAGACAAAAATTTTCTTCCACAGCAGTGATTTTCCATGTTTGCCACAGAAGTGCATCTTAGATAAGATCATGAATTATTTATAAATATAGATGACAGACTGAGGTGTTACCCATGTATGTGTGTGACCTGACAAGGTCCTTGTATATACATTCATTTGTGTATGTGTCTTATTTAAGTGTGAAAATCATCCAAGTCCAAATAGCAGAATTATACTTATAGAAACACAGTAGACAGTATACCCTCAGTCCTACATCTTTATCATCAAAACACAGTAAGAGCATCTTATCCCACATACATATAATTTATATCAGCTACACTATTTAAAATTATGTATAAATTGTTATACTGTAAGTGATATTTAATATAATGTGAAATGGGCTGTTGCTGAAAGGAAAACCATGTCGGACACAAGCTGTGTTGAGTGCTTTTGTTCCTTTAATCAGTAACTTCCATATTAGGAATGAAAGCACTCATCACTACCTGTGTCTGATGCAGTCTTTCTTTCAACACCAGCCTAGTTGTTGTATTTTATTTGTTGAATTACTTGGTTTTTCGATAATGTGAAATGTAACAACAGTAAAAATATCCAGAATTTCTTGCATTAGAACTCATGACCATGTTTATAGCAGCCCTACACTTACACCTATTGCCACAGGAATATTGAAATAATACTTGAATATTTTCCTGTTCATAACTATAAACTGAACTGTCACAACAGTAAAATATGTTGCACTTTCTGTATTAGAACAGAGGACCATCTGAAATACAGCCCTATATTTACACATGCTGCCACAGGAATAGTTAAATAACAGTTGGATATTTCCCTATTATCTTTTGTGTGTTAACCGCCATGCAACATTGCTTAACATGTTTGAGCGGTGCCAAACACACAGTTGACACAATATACCCATTTTGAAATTGATGACTGTTTGCTTCCTGTCTTCAGGTGTTCGATAGCTGGTGGTCTTGGGGAAGCTTGCTAACTGCCGTGCAATGTCACTTAACAATGTTGCATGATGGAAAGCAGAAAGTGCAACAATGTATCATTTTTTTGACATTTAGAATGTCTACATCCTCTTTGAAGGTTTTCTGTCTGCTTCCTGTGTGGGCTACTAGTCCAGGTTTGTGCATTGCTAAGCATCGTACAAACGAGATAAGCAAAGCTAAGTCTGACATTTATTGTGTTTCTCCAATTCCCCTGTTTGTACTAAGCCATGCACCATGCAAATACTGGCATTAAAAAAAGGAAAATTCAGAGAAAGGAAGAAAATAAATCTATTAAATAAACAACACTACAAAAATGTATGTTGGTACACATGAAATATTTTTATGCAGGTGTGGATTTCAACTTTCAGTCCAATAAACCTTCAAGACACAGTAAGGGTGTCTGATCCCTTTTTGCCACAGAAACAGCTTTATAACACAGGATGAAAATCATTGTGCATACAAGCAACTGGAACATCATCTACAGTATTAACAAGACATACGAGTTGTACACATCTGAGTTGTTTGTGCATGTATTAATTTCAGATGTAGTGCACTGAGTGATCACACAACTATTTATGACTATTCCTTGTAGAAACAGAGCTATGTCTTTTCTCTCTGTGTTTATTGCTCATTCTTCTCTTATCTGATCTGTAATCTGATACATGCAGTCTGTGAGGAATTCTGTATCGCTGTCCTTAAAATGTGAGAGGATATTGAATGATTATAATATACAGTTATCAAGACATGAAGGGTAGATTGGATGTTACTGAACAGAAACTGTGAAATATGTGCTGCTTACTTACATTTAAAACCTTGATACAATTAATGCTTGCACCTTGTAAGTTTAACCTGGCTGACAAACCCACTGGAGGTAAGGAAGTCTGAATTGCTGTTGTATTTTCCTTCTTCCTACCAGTAATCATTCACAGTTGGAAAACATTAGCAGCAAACACCAAGGGAGGGCCTGCACTATGTTTACATCTGAAACACTGAGCCAAGTATTAGGGATTTAGCAATTCTAGTGTGTTCACACCTCACCTGCATTTTCACTTTGCTCATAACCCTAAATCTACACTATAAAAAGGGAACCATGTAGCTAGAGAACCTGAAGGTGAGCAGACTTGTTTATGTGGATAACATAGAAGAAGATATTACTTTGGAATTTATCTGAGCAGAAGACTACTGATCTTGATTGTATTTTTCAATTATATACTGTATATGCTCACATGCCACTAAGAAAAGTCTTGTGTGTGTGTGTGTATATATATATATATATATATATATATATATATATATATATATATATATAAAGACAAAAACAAAGAGATTACCAAGCTGACTATTATGAAAGTCTTCCTTAATAAAAATGAGAAATAAAAACTTGAAATGGCAGGATAAGCACTTTTGGGTAAAACCCTTCTTCAGATCTGCCATTAGAAGGTAAAGTGAATAGCATTTGCTAATCCATTTATCTATCTATCTAGATGTGTGTGTGTGTGTGTGTGTATATATATATATATATATATATATATATATATATATATACATATACATATACATATACATACAGATAGATGCATTGAGAAATGCTATTTTTATCTGTATGCACTTACATGTTTACTAAGCATGTTTGTAAGGGCATTTTATTTTCTCAGATACACAGTCTTATTAACTGTCACCACAAGTGCTAATGTAACAACAGTTTTTCTCTTTATACTCTTGTATTGTTGTTACAGTGAAATGTAAATGTCCTATATTGTCAATGACAAAGGGGTATTAGCCTTCTAGGATGGCCCATAGACACTTCTAGGGGAGTGCTGGCTATAGGTAGACATGACTGGCAACTGCATAAAACTGAATGTTTGTGGTAAATGTCTACACTTGTTTTTGAGAAAGTTTATTCGATAACACTTTTAACAATTCATTGACAGTTTGTTAACAAAATATATCATTTGCCTGTTGTTTTGGTGGTGGGAGAGCCAAGTTCTATTTCTGTGTTGGCACAAACAAAATTGCTTGTACAGTGGTTTGCTTTGCTATTATTACTCTTCTTGTTTTGAATCTAACCTTGCTTTGTGTGTGATTGTAATATGTTAGAACCACATAAATACTTTTTTTATATTTGAATATCTTGACTGTTTTTTGTTTCTCCAGTGGTTAATATAGAATAAAATACCTTTTATGTGTTATATCTAAGCAGGACATTTATTTATGTGATACTTATGTGTATTATCCTTCTTTTGTGTTTAATGTTACCTAGAACTATGGCACACAGGTGTCCTAATCCCTGCAACCCCCCCTCCTTCACTGACCCTCAGAATGAAGTGACTGTCAAAGGATTTAGGCAACGTGGTGTCTTTCTGCTTGAGAGGGGACATGGGGATATGTCTGGCAAAATGCAAATAGTATAGTATAGCAGATATTGGCTGATTTAAATACAGTAAGTGATCAGAGCAGGACATATTATCAGGCGTATCACAGGGCCACTAACATGATTTCATCGTCCAAAAGGATAAAAGCTACAGTGGCCTGTGATTGGATGGCTATGGGTAGGGAGCTGCTACAGACCCACCACTGACACCAAATGAAGAGATCTACTGCCTCAGATTGAGACCTCAGTGGAAAATGTACAGCAGCATGTGATTGATGTTGGCACTGCTGTTTCAGAGATGATCGGTATACCCTAAGATTACCTTCCAGGTAGGTTTACATTTCTCAGTTGTTAAATACTTCTTGTATAATAAAATATTGACAGCAATACTTAAGTTTTGTTTGCGATGATGTGAGGTAGTGACAGTTGTGCTAAGTGGAGTAGGGCAGTGCATGTGTCACATATCCCAGCATACCTAGCTAGAGTTTTGTAAAGAATGTCATTTGAATATCAAACTGATTTGTACAGATACTTGTATTAAAAAATGTATTTGTAAAGTTGTTTGTGTTAAAAATGTAACAACAGTGGGTCCTGCTGCACAGAAAAGAAATATACAATTATGTCATACTGTATTGTTGTAACTGAAGAAATTTATATATTTGAACAGAGGATACTGGAAGGGAAGAGGTCATGCTCAGCCCAGCGAACCTTAAGAAAAATAGCCTGAAATTAAATTACTTGGTTTAGTCCATAAAGATTTCATCTGACAGGTCTGAATGCAGCAAGAGACCCAATGCCTGTGAAAAGCCTGGACTTATTGCTACCCTGGGGTGTCAGATAATGGCTTATTGGTTTCTGCAGAAACGGTGGAATTGCTGGAATTGTTTTATAGTTTCCAGATGCTGTAATAAACCTTAGCTAAAGTTCTATGTGTGTATTGTGACACACTGGTGCCAGATCCTAGCTCATTTTATAGTGAGAGGGTAGTGTGGGAAGGTGACCAGATGTGATGTCATTCTGTAGCCAGCAGTAAAATTGCATTGAAGTATTAGTGAGAGATGTGAGGTGTGCACTCTGCATTTGGACCTGACAAGACATTCATCCATTTTCATGTTGCCTTGCTTTAGTAATTAACCAAGGAACAGTAATTCTTCAGTCAGTTAAAAAATATAGTGAGATTAGCTAAATGTTGTTTTTTCCTTTATCTGTCCAAGGCTTTCCATCTGTTGTTCTTTATATTTCCTGTGATTAAAACTCTGGTGTTTATTGTAAATAGATATGCAGTATTTTCATTTTTTTATTTATTATTAAATATATCTAAGCCTTTCATTGTGGCTGGTCTTTTAGAAAATATTTATCTTTGAGAGAACTTGCATCTATTTAATGGCAGTGTGGTTCCATGTTCCTGAAAATCTTGCTGCTTACTTAAACACTAACATTTGTATAAGTATTGATTTTACTAGTGTAAGTGGGTACCCTGGCAACAGCATTAAAGTAGCTAGCTTTGGGAGTTCTGGTGGCAGTAAATCTACCTTATAGTCTGGGTGGAGGTGGCAGAATAGGTAAGCTATGCCAGCCTTTCCCAGGTGTGTGTGTGTGTGTGTGTGTGTGTGTGTGTGTGTGTGTGTCTGAAAATCAAATCTCAAAGAGAGTGTGTTTGACAGCTACTTTGAAGAGGGACACTGACAGCACGGATTCCACAGACAGGATGGTGGAGGACTTGGCTTGGAACACCCAACTAAGGACTCAGCTCTATAGTGTTTAGTGGGGAGTCTTATTTGGAAATTGTACTTGGTGCAGAGAGCTACATCTGAAAATAATGTATGTGTCTATTTTCTCACTGTGAATATACCCCAAAAGTGTCAGTGGTGAGGATTGAGGCTCTTTGATCACTGGCCCAGAGTAGCCACATCACACTGTTTATTTTGTTGAGGATAGTTGTAGATTGATGCAGTTAACAACACATCTGGTTGATTACACATGGGCTTGGGGGTAGATGTGTCATCCAAGTTCTTGTTAAAAGTATTATTAGTGGACATATAAAGGGCAAAAAGTTTTAATCCTCTCTGATACTGTTAATTGTGATGATGGCATACTTACGGTTTGCTTAACATCTTCCAGGACAATCCTCCATAGGGACCCTAGAATCATCTGCACATGGTAAGCCAAACATTTGCATGTCAGTACAAATGAGAAGTTCAAAGAAATATTTACTTTATCCATATGTGTGATATAGGTGTCAGGACTGTTGTATGTATTGCTGTACTGTTTGCCAGATTGGACTATAGTAGTGTGGGTATTAATTTCTTTCCTGTGTTTGTTGCTTATTATCACAGGTGATCCTGACAGTGAAAGTGTAGGACACTTACCACCTGATGTCAGAGTATCAGCAGACTGATAATAAGAGTGGCCAAACGCAGGCATAGTTGGGGGGGGGGGGGTACAGAGGTTGAATTTGACACTGAGGTTGACATTTAGCCATCCCCTGTATTTCCATCAGATACAGCCAGTAGCCTTATTCCAGCCCATTCCAGTGAGTCCTCAGATATTGAACATGTGGAAAGTGAGATACTCGATCAGGGTAGTGTGGTTACTGCTGCTTCAGTCTCTGTTGAATCTGGCCATAGCCAAACTGTGGACAAGGTACAATGCAGGAAGGTTGTTATGGGTGCTCAGAGGAGGCCTGCTGTCCATCCTCCACCTAATCCAGGTGCCACTCAATGTATTTTTAGGGCCATCATGGAGGCAGGGGCAGATTCCAATTGGATCCCCAGAGAAATGCTTAGGGTTGTAGATGTGACACAAGCTGACTTGTGTGTACACCTCTGTTGTGTTACCAGTTCAATGGTTTGGATGAATGATACAATGGAATGGGCAGTGTCTGTGATAGAGCATCTGCTGGGAGGAAGATGGCATCCACATGGATGTAGGTCAGCCACATTTTATTTATTATTTATTATTTATTTGCTTTTGTTAACTAGGAAAGTCCACTGGGCTGAAATGAGCCCATTTTCATTGGAGGCCCGGGGAGAAAAGCTAAAAAAAAATGTACACAATTAAGAGATTTTTTAGAGGGTTAATAACAGCATTTAACAATATACAAGAATAATAGCAGCATTTAACAATATACAATAAAATAATATAGGAGTCAGAAGTGACACAGTAACATAGGCAATGTATAGCAACATTTTGTGGAAGACTCGGGTGCTTGGCAGATATTCAGTAGATCAGACAGATAATGATAATCTGCACTTACACAATTTTTACACACCATGTGAGGCAGGGTGAGGCACACTGCGCTGTGATTAAGGGTGAGTGCACAATAGGGAGAGTGAAGAAGAGTGTGGGTATCTGAGAGATGAGTCAGGTTAGTAATCAGGTGACTGGGGAATTGGGGATGGTGCAAGGTCATAGCCAATGAGAGGAGAGATGTTGGTAGAGTGATTTTTTTGAATGACGAGGCATTATTTATAGTCCATAGAGAAGGTGGAAGGGCATTCCAGAGTTTAGCTACAGTGAAAGAGTAAAGGTATTGGCCTGCAGGGAGTTTAAGTCTCTTAACTTGGATAAGGGATTGATTTTCAGATCTTAGTGAATGGTTTGGTTGCTAAAGATTCAGAAGTGAAGCCAGGGCTGGGCATTTGGAGGAATTATAGAAGACTTTTTTGTGCTGTGGCTAGTTGTAAATAAGTTAGGTGTTGTGGGAGTCCTAGCCAGTTCAGGGATTGTAATGAGTGACAGTGGTGGGAGGAATATTTTGCTCTAGTAACAAATTTAACAATTTTGTTATAGCAGCTCTCCATTTAATTTTTTAATGACGATTGGATGTTTGTCAGAATGAGGACACCATAGAGCAGAGAAGGTAGGAGAAAAGTTTGGGCAAGTGTTTTTCTAGTAGAGTAGTTTAAAAAGTGTTTATGTTGGTAGAGGGTACCAAGTTTTTGGTGTGTTTTTTTGATGGTGTTGTGGATATGTTGCTCAAAGATTAAGTTGTCATCTAAGGTTATGCCAAGTAACATAGTATGGGAAACTACCTCTAAGGAAGTCTTGTTGGAGGAGAACATGATGAAATCAGATTAATTAATGGTGGTACTTTTTTTGGGTGTAAAGAGCAAGAGTTTTGTTTTATTTGGGTTGAGGGCGAGGTGATTATTTGTCATCAAGGTTTTGGTAATAGAGAAAGCCTTCTGGGTGATGGTCAGAAGTTCAGTTTCAGAGTTACCAGAGTAGATAATAGTAGAATCATCCACGTTTTGAACTACAGATGCATGAGTGAGAGTGGAGTGAAAGTTATTAATAAAAATACTGAACAGGAGGGGGCCTAAGATGGATCCTTGGGAAACTCTGGTAGAAATAATGAGAAAAGGAGAGAAAGAATGTAACCATTTGGTTGATTGTTGCCTGTTTGTGAGGTAACTGGTGAACCAGTTAAGGATAGGTGTGGACAAGCCAAGGTGTGAGAGCTTAGAAAGGAGGAGAGGATGGGAGATGGTGTTGAAAGCTTTAGAGAGATCAAGAAAGAGTGTGGAGACAAGTTTACCATCATTGCAGCTGTGGTTAACAGTGTCTAGGAAGTGTAGGAGAGCAGTTGTAGTACTATGGCCAAGGCGGAATTCATGCTGAGTTGTGGAAAGTAGTTGGTTTTGGGATAGGTAATCCATGAGTTGAATTTGAATACATTTTTCCATTATTTTAGAAATAGGAGATAGAATGGCTGTAGGGTGGAAATTTGAGATGTTTGAATTATTACCGCCTTTATGTAAGGGTATGATATAAGTTTTCTTCCAAATGGATGGTACATAGGCTTCTTGGATAGATCTATTTATGAGAATGCTTATGGGGTAGCTGATGGATCTGGTAGACATTTGAAGGTATTCTGGGGGTAAACTGTCTGGGGCGGTGCTACCAGGTTTGAGTTTTAGCAGGAGTTTAGACATAGTGGAAGTGGGAATGTGAGAGAAGGAGAAAGACTGGTTGGAAGGTTTTTCTGGGGTATGGTTTGTAGAAGTGGGCTTGCTGTTGTGAGTAGCTGTAGGAAAGGTGGAAGCAAGTTTGGATATAGTGTCTATGAAGTAGGAGTTGAAAAGGGTAGCTAGTTCAGCAAGGGTTTTGTCAGGGTTTGGGCAAGGATTGCTTTTGGTGCCAGGGTTTAATAGAGTGGAGACTGAATTCCAGAACTGTTGGGTTATAGTTGTGTTTTTTTGGAGATGGAAGTAGTACTGTTTTTTATCATTAATAACTAGATGCTTTACTTGATTGCAGAGTTGTTTGAAAAGCTGGAGATCTATGGGTTTTTTACTATTATGCCATTTTTTCCATGCTTCGTCTCTGGTACTCATAAGTTTTTTGTGTGTCTAGAAAGCCACATTGCGTGATTTGCTTTGATTCTCTTACTCCGGAGGGGGGCCATTCTATTGAGTATACTGAGGAAAGTTAAATTGAAAAATTCAACTGCTTCATCTAGAGGCACATACTTTAGAATGCTCCAATTGATTTTACTTAATGTTTCATTGAAGCTTATGGGGTTGAAGTTAGTAAGCCATCTAGAGGGTCTGTACTGGTGCTCATGTAAAGTCGAGGAGATGGCACGTATTATATAGGCGGGCAGATGGTCATTGATATTGCAGGGTAGAGTTCCTGCAGATGTAATGTTGTTGGGATCGGATACTAAGACCCAGTCAAGTAAGGTGCCTTTGTTAGTGTTATTGTTAAGCCTGGTTATGGTAGTAATGAGCTGATGTTAGCCAACACAGCCGTGCCCGATCAATTTCCCACAGTGGCACTACTTCCACTGCTTGGTCAGTGGTTGAGGTGTCCACACCCAGATGTGGCATGCCATGTAGTTATGATCCTAGGCAACCTTGTGAGGAGATCTCATCCAGCAGACATCAGTCACATTCAGGTAGCAGCAGTGCACCTGAACGTGGGCATGGACATACCAGTGCAATTCCTAGCAGAGCCAGTTCTCATGGTTGGATACAACAACAATGAACTGCCACCTCTAGCATGCACTGTTCATACCTGTCTGACATACTAAGACACAGAGCTAGAACACAGCTTGGCTGTGTTCTTGTAGACACTCACAAAATTTTTATCTGGAGGTTCCATACAGACACACACAGAACAGTTACATGATTCAGCCATGAGGCTTAAAGCTCATTCTTTCACAGTGTCCATTTGCTACTTTATCCAAATGTCTGCCTGTTTCTGTTTCTTACTCACACTCACTCACTTACATTTTGTGTCAGCCTAGACTTCCAACACCCCCCCACACACACACACACACACACACACACAAAACACCCTGTGCAAGCAATGATACCTGTGTCATATCTATCTTTTGGATCCATGGATAAATAAGCTTTTTGTCTCATGCTTGGGGTGCATAGCTGACTTAGTACTTAATATATCTGTGTTTGTGATGTTTTGCTAATTGTACTTTTTACATATTTTGGTCTTATAGATAAAAGAAGCATGCAGAACAGACCACCAGCAAAATCCAAGTTTATTTAAGCGCTTTTCATCAAGTTTCAGACTTCATCAGAACAAAATCACACAATCATGACAAACATATATACATCACCCCACATAACCATTGGTCAATGTAATTACATCATTTCCTCAAAAAAAAATTACAAAGTGAATAAAATTGTTAAAACTTGATATTCTTGCAAAAAAATCTAATTAAAAATACAACTAATAAACCTATAAAAATACATACATTTTAATTTTAAAACAGAACTCAAGGAAATTCTGTCATTAAGACCTGGTACTTGTCAGGCATTAGTTTTAATCTGCCATGTTAATTCCTTAAATTCTAGTCATTCATCCGTTGGGCCCCTCTTGCTCCAAGGTCAATATGGTCTATGGCCCCAAACTTAAAAGTATGTGTGGGATGCACACAAATGTGCTTGTACAAAAAACTGTTTATGTTTTTATTCCTGATGTCATACAGGTGTTGACACACCATTTGCCTCAGTGCTCTTTTGGTCTTACCAATGTAGAAACTGTCACGTAGATCACACACTGTGACATACACCACCCCCTTTGAGTAATAGAAGTATTTCTTCCTAGGTTTTACCATACTGTAATCAGTGATTTTGATGGCCTTACATTGAAACATGGCTGGACACTGATTACATTTGTAACAATCACCCAGTGTGGGTGCACTAGAGTCCCTTTCTAATAGGCCCTTTAAACTAACTTCCTTCTTGTAAACTATAGTGGGCTTGTATCCCACTACTGAGTGTACTTCGTTATAAGTAGTGAATATGTCCCATAGTCTACATATAATGTTCCTGATGTCATAGAAGTCAACACTAAAAGGAAGAATAAAAGCTCTTGAGAAACTATCCTGTGTCCCAGTCTGGATTGCTCCAGTGGGACCATTCTCATTGGACAATAGGCAAAAAAAATCCCAATTTCCCTTTTTCTAATCACCTCATTGGCAATGTCCTAAACAAAATTGCCAGGGTAACCCCTTCCGGTCAGCATGTTTTTTAACTTGGCACACTCACTCAAAAGAATTATCCAGTCATGACACCATTCTAGCTAACCTAACATACTGGCCCTTGACTAGGGCTCTTTTTTGGTGTACCGGGTGCCAGCTGTCAAAATGCAACAATGAGTTTGAGTATGTTGGCTTCCTATACAAATAAGAATTGAAAGCCTTGTTAACATAATCTTTTTTGACTGTTACATCCATAAAATTCAGTTGGTCATTATCTCTGGCCATGGTGAATTTAAGGAAGGAGGTGGTTTGGTTAATGTAAATGAAGAACCTATCTAGTTCCTCTTCACTTCCCTTCCAGAAAATCACCAGGTCATCAAGGTACCACCTGTATAGTGCCCAAGAGTATTTGCAAGTCGAATTTAAAATAAATAAATCCTCCCAGTGTGCCAGCACAATGTTGGCAAAACTAGGGGCACAACAGGTGCCCATCACTACTCCTTGCTTTTGTTTAAAAAGCTAGCCCTTGAAACAAATGAAATTGTTTTCGAGCACAAGCTTCATACATGTACGTATGGTCAAAATGATGTTATGCGCTAGACTGGAGTTGAAACACAAATATTTATAAAACCACTCCAAGCCTTCATGGTGTGGTATAACTGAGAATAAATTTTTAATGTCGATGGTCACCATAATGAGACCATCGTCATACATCTCAGGTTTTATTTTGGTAAGAAAATCCCAGGAGTCACTAATAATAGTGCCTCTTCCATCAAGTACTCCCTTCACCTTGCAGTCAAGAAATTTTGCTAGGGCAATGTCTTGGAGGCCTTGGCATCTACTATTGGACACAGGGGTGGGTTGTTGATTGACTTATGAATCTTCGGGATCCCAAAAATAGTTGGGATCCTTGTTTCCTTGGTGTCTAAAAAATCTTGTTCACTTAGTTCCAACTGACCATTCAATAGTAATTCATGCAGGGTGAGATCAATATTCCTGTAAGCTATCTCATTGCATGAGATTTCAGTGTAAGTGCCACTAAACAACAATTCAAACATTTTACTATTGTATTCGGAGACATCCATCACCACCAACCCACTACCCTTGTCCGGTTTCATGATACGGACATCCCTCTTACCCAATATGTCATTGAGCAGTCTTTCTCCTTGTTGTCCAAATTAGAGGCTTCAGTAATACCTTTAAACCTCAGTTCCCTGATGTCTTTCTCACAAAGAGTTTCAAATAGGTGAACCAGTGGATGGGAAGGGGGTATAAAGGTACTAGGTCTAATCAAAGAGAATTTGGTACTGCTGAGTTTTCATTGTCTGAAAAATGAAGGTCCAAATTCAATTTCCTGGTAAACAGTTTCAGCTGTACAATAGTTTCAACCAGGTTGGCCCTTTTTGCTGGTACAAAATTTAACCCTTTAGAAAAAAGTTTGGCCCACTCCCCATCAATCACCAGGTGACTAAGATTGTAAATACTGAAATCACCATGCACATTTTTAATAATTTTACATGCATTAGAATCATGTTCATGACATATCAAAACATTACTCATAT
Source organism: Protopterus annectens (assembly GCF_019279795.1). Classification (NCBI taxonomy): domain Eukaryota; kingdom Metazoa; phylum Chordata; order Ceratodontiformes; family Protopteridae; genus Protopterus; species Protopterus annectens. The sequence continues at coordinate 988,972,633 of NC_056744.1, forward strand.
CCAGCGTTGGGTTTGAGCACCCCCCCCCTCTGTTGGCCTTGGTACTGTCCCTGACCATACCTCCAACTCGTTTGATTCCCATCCCCCTGGTTCATCAATCTTTCCGATCTCCTCAGAGGGGGGGCTCTAAAGGGGTTCCAGATTCCATGCCATCACTATCCAAGTCAACATTTACATCCTGTTGAGCTTACCCATTAAAGAAACTAGTTTGCTGACCTAGTGGTGGTTCTGGGTAGGTCCTACCACCATCATAATCACATTTGTCTCTAACTAGTTTCTTTTCTTTTCGTGTTCTAATGTCACCAAGATCTTTGTCAACCACAGAAAACACTTTGTAAAAATCATGCTTTTTGTGCTCAAATAAAATGTCATTTTTTATGCTAGTATCAAGTTTGTTGATTTCAGTCAATAAATGAGCCATTTTCCTGTTGTTGTCAACAGTGAGCAATTGCACCAACTCACAGCCTTGCCTGTTGAACAGTTTGATTAAATCATGATTTAACTGTGAGTTTTTAACCAGTCCCTTAGGGACCTGCTCACGTTTCAAACATACATTTAAATAACTGTTTTCCAGCTGTGTTTTTTTATATTTAAACAAATGTTCTCTATAAGAATGAACTTGTTCATCTACAGTACCATTAGTGTGTTGCCCAAGTCCAGTGTTGTAGTTCCATTCTGTATCACGTCTAAGCCATTGTTCAACCAAAAAGTCCGATTTACGTCATTCCCATTGCTTGGCAAGCTTCCCAAATGAATGCTCAGCTTGCCATGAACGTCCTGGTTAACAGCCACTCCTCCTTGAACTCCATTACCCTGACTACTCACTCTTTGAGCTGGGTGGATGAATGACCTCTGAAAGGCCTGAGAAATAGACTCAGAAACTTCACGAACAGTCTCCAACCCATTTGAAATAAGCCTGTGAACTTTCTGAGTAAGTTCAGCCACTGTTGCTGCCAGAAGAGCTAAAGACTGCAATACAGATGAAAAATCAGTGCTGGAAGCCACTCTCAACTACTCCTGATCATCCATACTCCACAAACTAAGAAACAAACAAAGTAAAACCACTCAAAAGCAGCAAATAGATGAAAGAAGCATGCAGATCAGACCACCAGCAAAATCCAAGTTTATTTAAGCGCTTTGTGTCAAGTTTCAGACTTCATCAGAATAAAATCACATGATCATAACAAACATATATACATCACCCCACCTGTGCATAACCTGCATCCCCCAGTAAATAACCCTATGGAATATCACCCTAGTGAACATCTGATACATTTGAGAGGTGTGCCAGATATGTGAATCATGGTAGCTGCCTGGGTAGGCATCACACATATTCAAAATGATTCCCTTAGTTTTACACACAACTTGGCAGTTAATGGAGTGGAAGCCCTTTCTATTCATGTAAGCCCTTCCCTGTTCCCAGGTTAGTGCCTTAATATCTATATGTGTACAGTCTATGGCACCCAGTACTTCACGGTAGTGTGCTACAGGGTAGAACTCCTGCACATCAGGAGTACAGGGAAAATATATCTAGTCACTGGCATGTTGGAATATTGCATTCAGGAACTGATGGAGGATCCTGGATGGTGATGCCTGTGACAATCCCAGCATGTCACCTGCTGGTGTCCGAAAGGTTCCTCCAGCTAAAATTCTAAGTGCTACACATATCTTTGTCTTGACTGGTATTGGTTCCCCTCAATTTGCTCTGGGTCTGAGTTGAGGATGACAGAGGTTTCAGAGTTCCTGTAGTGTGTTTCTATCCACCCTGCAGAACTCTACAATTTCCACCTGATGCAGACTGTGATAAGTTAAAAGGGGTCTGAAAACCCTTCTCCTTCCTGGTCATGGTCTATTAGCAGCAGCAGCAGCATATACTGCTCTGTTGCACATGCACATGAAATAAAGCAAGAGCAACCCCTAACATTCTTTCTGTGTAGAATCCTTTCCATGGCTGTATTCCAATAGGTTTTGGAATTTGCAGGGACAACTACCACTGAGTCCAGATGGCGGATTTATACCTTGTTGAGTAACTCCTCCATCCTGGATTGTTTGATTAGCATACAATTTAGCTGAGCTGCTTATGCTATAATTAGCATGCCAAGGTGTTTTCCATGGCTGTGTGACTACACACAGTGTAGAAACACTTATTAAATACAAGCCAGTGCGCTAGAGTGTAGGGTGTATTGAATCTGCCCACATATTCTTTGTTTATACTTAAAATATGTTTGCATCTATGTTATTTTATTTATTTTTCTTTTTATGTCAGACTTATGCTCAGTAGTTTTTTATTTCGAGTTTTTCTATTATTTTCAAAGAAGTCTGCTGTGCAAACAGTGCAACAGGCTAAATACACTATAAGCTAAGTGTCGCAGTCAGCACAAAAATTAAATTCATACTATTTTCCTAATATAGAATGTTTTAAGAAACAAATTATTATCAGAACACTATAGTTAAGACATTGTGTGCATTTTCTGCATAGGTTATATGTCTTTCGTATTACTAAGATTCAAATCATTCTTTCATGGATAACTATGATTTGTCATTTTCAGTCCTTCCCACATCAGTAGAAACATGTAAGATATGACAATTATTCTTAATAATATGATAAATAAAATGCACTTGTTTATTATATGTTAATCAGCTGCTGTGTTTCTGCGTCCACATAAATACTCTAAAAGGTATAGTATCCTCCAAATATGGTTTCACCATATTTTCTTTAAAACTAATGGCTTTTCTCATAACGTCATTCATTTATATCATCTAGACATAAAATCAGCTGCTGTGACCTTTAATTCTTGCATAAATATATAATCATTAATACTAAGCCTAGACACTTTTTACTTGTTATATACCAATTAAAGATGCATACTGTATGGGTGACACAGTGGGGCAGTGGTTAGTGTTGTTGCCTCAGAGTAAGAGGTTGTCCAGTTCAATTCTTGGTTGAAGTGCCTTCCGTGCAGAGTCTGCATTACCTCCCTGTGTTCATGTGAGTTTTCTCTGGGTGCTCTGGTTTCCTCCCACATTTCCAAGACATATTGCAGGTGGATTGGACATTCTTATATATTATATAATTACTAAAAAGGGGGAGGGGGCACAGGTTAAAACCAAGAACCAAATCCTCCGCACCCTGATGGTCCTCCAGTAAAGCAAGCAAACGATATACGGGCACAACACTGGTTTATTGCGGTAATAAAGGCTCTCCCACAACACATAAATGCTACACATATATTATACATTTTTGTCCTCAACTTCCTCAGATATATAGATATATATATATATATATATATATATATATATATATATATATATATATATATATATATATATATATATATATATATATATATATCTGTTTATATGTATGTATATATATATATATATATATATATATATATATATATATTCTGGTCAGAATGAAGTACTATAATTTTACTCTGGAAGCTAACCAATAATATCCTGAACTGTATGGATAGAAGCTATGTAAATGGAGTTATTTTCATTGATTTAACTTGAGCTTTTGACACTACGGATCATCACATCCTCCTTCCTCATACTGTAGATATTGGAGTTAGTCTACAAGTCAACAGAGGTTCAGAACCATCTCCCTAATAGGTCCCTCAGTGATAAGATTGTCTCTACATTATCTCCAAAAGGTGCAACTCAATCATGTGTCCCCCCCCCCCCGAAGGGCTCTATATTTGTACCTCTCCTCTTCTCTATATTCTTAAATAAGCTTCTTTTTGATTTGTCACAGTTACAACTTATTCTCTATGCTGATAACATAATACTTTACAAACCAATCCCAAAGCATAAAGTCAACCAGTCAGTTACAGCAAGATTTATAAGAACAAAGCAAATGGCTTACAAGTAAAAAGCTTATTGTGAACCCTAAAAAGACTTAACACCAATATATTTGGAACAAATAAAAGGCTTCAAAAATACCCCAACTTCCTTCAAATCAAAGACCAATTCAACAATGCCACTGAAACCATCCACCTTTTCAGATAACTATGATATTGTATTAGAGCAAACACTTAACTCTCAGATGCACATCAGAAAATCAGAGTTAAAATCAGCAATTTCCCTCCCCTAGGGAAAGGGATGATATTTATTTTCACAGCTGAAGTATAGCTTATCAAAGCCTCTTACAACTTTATTACTACTCTACAAATAGTTTCCCACAAAATCTGTGATTTGTAACTAATTCCCATTGCATTGAGCAGTATTTCAAGACCCTCTCCAAAGCTCAATGGCAACCTATTCTAGGTAAAGCAAATCTCCTCCTAGGCTCACTTCTCTGTAAATTACTCAGTCAAGAAACCCCTTCACCCCTCACCATGTAACTCAATGCATCTAATCCCACTTATAAGCTCAGGAGCCATTCCAGCTCTGGTCCAGACCACACCTACAAGGTTACATTGTGCAGACAACAGTTTCTTTGTACTTGCACCTAAATCCATTCCATTTTGTATCACAGAATTAGACAAACAATTTTCATCCTCAAATGAAGCAAATCTTGTTTGAACAAAACATAAGTAAACTGTTAAACCATAGGGCACCTGATCACAACTTCCGCTTTCTCTACAACTCTCTTCTTCACACCAACCCACAACTTACCATCTTTGTAAAATAGTTTGCAAAGATGCAAGTCATACAACTAGAAAAATTCAGAATAGCATACACTCCCACTACTTTATTACCACTTTTTCTTCTACCGTCTACTAGATCTTTTATAATGATATAAATTTACTCACTTTGCATTCTAGTGATGTATACTGTTTCCTTAAAGGTGTTATAGGACCATAGGATGTTACTAGGCTATTGACCCTGAGGCCCTTATAAGCCTAGCCAAGAGTTTAGTCCATGCATAGACAAATCAGAATCCAATGCCCCTGTCCAGCAGGGACAATGGTGGAATCCCAGGGATGTATTTTCTATTTCCCATCCACTTATCTAGGTTGCACTTAAAAAAGGGTAAAGACGTACTCTGCTTGACGTGTAGTGGGAGTCTATTCCATAGATGGGGGAGTCTCTGGGATACAAATCTGTCCCACCAACAAGTCCTATTGATGTCAGAGACCAGGTTGAGGCCAGGTGTGTGGGTTATTCGAGTGGAGCATGACTTGCGGATATGCAGCAGTTCCATCAATGCAGGGTCCGAGATCTCCTTGTATGCCAGACAGAGGTCACCTCTGAGGAGTCTGTATGGAACAGAGTAGAGGGATAGGGCTTTTAGCCTATCTATGTATGGTAGCTTTTGAGGTCCTGGATTCTCCTGGTGAGGAACCTTTGTGGTCTCTCCAGCTGCTGCATGTGCTTTGCGAGGTACATGTGGAATGGAGCATTGTACTCAATAATGGGCCTTTTAAGGGAAGAATACAGGAATAAAATGAAAATAAATATTCCAGCTGTGGCTGGAATATTTATATTCATTTTATTTTAGTTTGTGTGTCAGCTGACACCTTTGTTTTTATTTAAGAATACAGGGATGTTATGACCGCCTTGTCCCTGGATGAGATACCCATACTGACGAGGTGGGCCATGTAGAAAGCTTTCAGTACAATGGAAGCAACATGGTGGTCAAAAGTCAGGTTGCTATTAATCTTGGTACCCAAATCTGTCATGACTGACTGCATGCTTAGGACATTGATATGAATGTGATAATTTGTGGGAGACATCACTCTCCCCAAAGGGGATGATGATACATTTTTTTGTATTCAGCTTGAGGCCATATTTCTGGCACCAGTCATTTGTTTGGGTGAGACCCACTTGGAGGATGTCCACATCACTAGGGGAATTGATGACAGCTCCCAGCTTGCAGTAATCTGCAAACTTGATTAGCCATAGCCCACTGGTTTTGGCCTGCACCTCAGAAAAGCATATCCCAAATAACAGAGGCCCCAAGACTGAACCCTGGGGTATGCCAGTCGATACATGTCCACTGCTCAAGGTAGCTTCCCCTATTTTGACTAGTGGGTTCTATCAGTGAGCCAGTTAGTTACCCATCTGGTAACATACAGATTGATGCCTAGTTGAGAGAGTTTATCTATTATGCCTGAATGGGGAATAGTGTTGAAGGCTTTGGCCAGGTCAAGGTAGGCGGATTGCACGGTCTTCCCCTCATCCATGGCTTTGGTGACTGACTTAAAAATGTCTACCATATTTAACAGACATGACCTCCCCTTGATGAAACCAGACTGTGTGGAATCAAGTGTTTGGAGGTTGCCAATGTCCTTGTTAATGGGTCCATGATAATCCATTCCATGGCCTTGCAGATCAGGCTAATTATCTCGGTGTATACTGCTGTCTGATGTCTATGCTTGTCTTTTTTGTATCATGTAGTCTGGGCTGAGAGTGTAAATGGTCAACTCTTGATCAATGGTCTACCCCGGTAAACAATGACAATAAATATATTAATTAATAACTGTTAATTGATGAGTTAATAAAACAAGACATTAAATACATATTTAACAATTGTCCTAGATTTTGGGGGTTTGTTCCTACATTATTTTTGCTTTCTCCCTGATTTTTGGGCAAAAAAGTTGAGAGGTATGTCATAGGAAATAGGCAGTGGAGATAACATACTGCAGACACTTACTGAGAAACAGAGTCACAGACCATATGATAGGTCATGTTAGCTCATCAAATCTGTTACCAGAGTAAGTGGTTTCTGTATAACAGATCTGTGACTGGCTGGAGAATTATGAAGCTAGTTCAAAATGTATACTTTGTAAGAACAACTAAAAAGCTAAATGTCCTGACACAGGCTGTTACTTTCACAAAAACTGATCATTTCTTACACCTGGTGTGTAGCAGACAGGCAGTGTATACTAAATTATCATTAAAGCAATCATAAATCAGGATACAGAAAGCCATATCTACTGTACTCTCTAAACACAAAACAGAAATGAAAGTAAGAAATAAAGCATATTATTCTGTGCCAACTTACTTTCAAATGTTAGCTGCTTCCAATTCTCCTTACATTTAGCACAATTGGTTTAGAAGAAGCACTAGCTCCTCCTGCTGGAAAATGCTAAATCTACCACTAGCAACACTAGCAAAATCCACACGCTATACTGTTCCTAAAAACAATGCTTACTTTAATAGTCAGCCTGACTTGAGCAATCACAGCATATGTCACATTGCCATAAATATCAAAACAGACGCACAATTCAATATAGAAAAAAACACTATAATATCAATTAGCATAGGAAATTAAGGTTCCTATATTACAGGTTCCACTATGGAAAATTGGACACATCATGAAAAAAATTAAAACCTGAAATTCAAACCTGAAGTGGGTTCAGATGTATGTAATACAAATGTAGCCCTGGTCCCCTAAGCATCACATCTGCAAAATCAAAAGGATTTACTTTAGCAGATGAAGGGCATTATATTTTTGCTACTTAATGCACAGTGATTATGCACTAATGTTGCATAGTCTCAGACATGCTACCATCCATCCACAACCCCTTTTTCCCATTTTTCCACATGGAGTTGGGGTGTCACATTAACAGTGACCTACTTACACTAAATTCTCACATTCTGACATTTAAAATATGGTTGCTGCATCTACAAACTAAAGAGATGAACATTTCAGATTGTTCATATATTGTAAAGATCAAATTGGAAAAAGAGCTGGAATATCTGCCCTCATCAATAATAAAAGTCCAGAATGCATGAAATCTAGCCTCCAGAAATCCAAGGGAAGGAAGAATATTACTTATAACACATACCAGTAGTCAAAACAATCAAAGTACCATGCATTTATTGGAATCAGACAAACAGTAAAGAAAGAAAGAAAGCTACATTTATTTGAATCCAGGCAAAGTTATATAAAGATTGAATTATAGTGTTACCTGGTTTGACAAACAAGAAGTAAATATTTGTGTAACTTTTGGATTTTATTATGCCATGACAACAACTAAATAGTAAAACAAAAAGGTAAAGGTTTATAGCTCTTAGTTGTATTTCACTTACTGCTGTACTTAGGGTTAGGAAATGATTGTTTATAACTCATTAGACTTGTAACAAATACTCGAATCACTTCATATTCTCTGGAATACAATTCCACCACCTTAGTAATCAGCCGCTAAGGTCTTCAGTGTTGAAACATGCCCTGCCCCAATTACCATAAAAATTGTCAGCAACATAAACACCTACATCTTGAATCCAAGGGAAGAAAAGAAAATTCTGTTATCTGAGCTGAACTGTCATTAGTAAGGAAAAGAGCTGCAAATTTTTACCTGGGAGCACTGTTTGGTTGAGACACGCTAAGAGTCACACTGCAGACAAATGGAAACAAATCGAGTTGTAATAAATCAAATCATTTACCTCTGACTGCAAGAAACAACTCACTTAACAGCTCAGGACCTTAACCCCTTGTGCGAAATGGCAGGAAATTCACAAGAATTCTGATCAGTTTCCTCAGATAAAGATGCACCAAGCAAAACAACAGTGCTGTTAAAATGAAAAAAAAAAATAGGCACATTCTATAAGTTTCAAGAAAGCAAAAGGAATATTGCAACAATTTGTATTACTCCTTCAGAACTTCATTTCAGCAGCAAATATATCTGGTTAAGTAAATGTGGCATTCATTTTGCAGGTACAAAAACATAAAAATCCAACAATAGAACAGCATCAAAAGAATTCCAAGCAAAAAAAATAAGGCACAATGGATGTCCTTGCATTCACCACTGTAGTATTCATTACAAATGGGATTCCCTGCCATGAAGCCCACCGACCGTCCAGCTTGCCAAAGTCTACCATTGCTTTAAGGTGCGCTGAACATCACCTACACACTCCTTGCATGGCGTAGGGCATAAAGGTGACGTTCAGGCATACCATCATCAGAACTTCTTTGCCACCAGTCCGAACACTTTTTTTAACTGTTGGTCTGTTACCTCCGTCCGTTTTTTTTTTTTTTTGCCATTTTTCTGTTTGTTGACATTCCTGTGATTGCTCCTGTTTGCTAGAGTCCTCACTGTTGCAGGTAAGTATCCTGTTGGGTTTTTTGGTTATTTTTTTTTTTTTATTGTTTTGTGTTGTTTGGGGTTCCTGTCATCCAGAAAGGATAAATGCCAATGTGGGAGACTGATTTCCCATAAAGACTACCATGATAAGTGTCTTTTTTGCCTAGGTGCTGCTCACGACCATACATCTTGTTCAATTTGTCAGGTGTTTGTCCCCAAAACTCTTCATAGTATGCTTTCTTCCCTTTCATTGTTTCTTGAGAACCAGCGTCTTAAGCTTTTTGCTGCAGATACTATGGATGGAACTTCCTTAGCAGAGGGTCAGCCATCAGGGAAGAAGCTGCATAAGGTAAGGCCAGAGTCTTCTGTTGTCCAGCCTCTGCCAGGAGTTTCTCCCAAGGTAGTTCTGAACATGGAGACTTGCCTGGTTATATTGTCAGATTCCTCTACCTCATCTGGGTTGGAAGTCGGTGTGGATCTGGTGGGCAGCATGTCCACTGAAGCTTTGTAGGCATCTGTTTTGGGCATTCAGAGGGAACCACGTTTGATTGTTTCCAAGAGGTGTAGAGGGGTTCCACAGTTTCTCTTTAGGGAATAAGTTTCTACTGCAGTTGTGGAATGCTGTCCTGTGTCAGGCCCTCCGCAGATTTCTAGGATGAATGCCTCCATAAAAAAGAACCCGAAAACTAATCATGTTTCTTCTGCTCCTAGGGATCCACAAACTGAGTGGTAGGCCATTACTCAGGAGTTATTTAATGATCTACTGTCGTTGAGACCTCCTCAAGGGGTTTTGGTTCCTGCTCCTCCTTGGTCCTCTTCTTCCCCTAAAAGGCCCAGAGAATTGAATTCTTCTGGGGTGGGTTCTGATGATGAATCCCTTGCTTATTCTACCCAGATTCCTTCTCCTTTAGACTACAGGTCTGAGGAAGAGGACTCTCATACTCTAGATAATCCTTCTGAGGAAATGTCCTTTGTTGGCACAGTCTCTAGGATGATGGAGTTTTTTAAGTGGGATTGTGCCCAGGTTTTGGATATCCAAAAGAAGTACTATAACTTACTACAGATGTAATTTCCTAAACCTGCATCCATTTCTCCTGTCTTGCTGCTTTATTGGATGTTTTTTCCAATGTCTCTAAAGCACCGGCTTCTCTGCCACCTGCTCCTTAGAAGTCTGATAGGTTTTATAGGGTGTCTGAGGATTGTTCCTTTTTGTTTAAATGTCCTGCTGCTGACCTCTCTGTGGTGTCTGTCACCTCTGATAAGCCGTGTCAATTGCTTCCTTCATCCAAGTTACTGCCTTCTGACAAGGACAGTAGAACCATGGATAGGCTAGGTAAGAAGGGTTATACTTTGGCTACACTTGCTTTTATGACTATTAATTATCAGACCTATATCTCTAGGTATGTCTTGGCACTTCTTTCTCAGGCTTCTTTCTGAGCTTCCAGACTTTGACAGTAAATCTTCTGCTCTTTCCTTGCTAGGGACTTCTCACGTAGTTTGTCATTCTATCAAATGTAGTTATGATGCAGCAGATGCCTCTTCTAGGGCAGCTGTTTTTGGTTCAGTTCTGAGGAGGTATTCTTGGCTTCAGCTTCAGCTTCAGCCTTTACCTAATGATATTGAGGCTAAGTTGATGGATGCACTTCTAGATAATAACTTTTTATTTGGGGAAGTGGCTGCTGGTTGATTTAAGTCTCACCAGGACAAGGGGAAGGCTTTACAGGAGCTTAAACATGTCTTTGTCTCTCCTGTGCCTAAATTTCAGTGAAACTACCCTTCTAAGCCATCCTTTGTTCGTAGGCAATCTTACCCTCCTTCTAAAGGTAAAAAGGGTGGTAGCAGACTCCTCCTGCTAAAGCCACTCAGACTGCAGGGATTCTAAAGCTTTCCTTTCTTGACAAATCAGGTGCTGTCTGACTGTCCACCTCTTCCTAGCCACATTCCTCTTTCTCTTCACCTTTCTCTTTCTCTTCCTGTTTGGCTCCACATCACCCAGGATTCTTGAGTTCTGTCAATCATTCGACAGAGGTACTTTATGGTCTGGGTTTCCTGCCCTTTTTTTATGGGCATTCCTCAACCTCCTCAGGAACTACTTCCTTTTTTCCCAGAGGTTCTTCAAGACTGCTTGTCTCATGGTACTATTTAAGAGGTGCATGTGTCCCACAGGGGGAGAGGGTTTTATTCAATAATGTTTCTAGTGCCCAGAAAAGAAGGTACTTGGAGACCTATTCTAGACCTCTCTCATCTGAACACCTTTCTGAATGTGCCTTCCTTTCAGATGTTGTCCCTTCAGTCCCTTTTTCCTCTATTACTCCCTCAGGCTTTTCTGGTGCCTCTTTATCTCAAGGATGCTTATGTCCATATTCCAATCCATCCTCTTTTTAGGAGATTTTTTGCATTTCTCTGTTGCTTCCTGGCATTTTCAGTTCTGGGCTTTGCTCTTTAGCCATTCTACTGCACCAAGGGTGTTCACTAAATGCCTCACTCCTGTAATTACTTTCTGCAGGTTTCAAGGGATCCAAATCTTTCTTTATTTGGCCAACCTGCTGATTCAGGCATCCTCTGCAGAAGTCCTTTCACAACATCTTCATTTTACTATTTCTCTTCTTCAAAGCCTGGGGTTCATGATCAACTTCAAAAAGTCTTCCCTGACTCCTTCTCAGGATCATGTCTTTCTGGGTTGCAAGATTCAAACAGTGTCAATGCTAGCATTCCTGTCTCCTCCAAAGGCCTTAGCTCTCATTTCTTTCTTTCAAACTCTTCTTCCCCTGGCCTCCATTACAGCCAGGGAGTTTCTTAGAGCTCTGGGGTTCATGGCTTCCACCATTCTGATGCTCCCTTTGGCCAAATTCCACATGCAGAAGTTCCAGTGGTTTCTGAAGTTGGTGTGGCTTCAGCATGCGCATCCTCTAGACATTCCAGTTCCTCTTCTTCTGTGTCTCAAGAAACAACTTCCGTGGTGAGGTCAGCAGTTATCTCTCAATTCAGGTCTCCCTTTTCAATCTCCTTTTCCCTCTCAGAATCTGTTCACAGATGCTTCAGATGTGGGATGGGGAGCAATGTTTGGCTCCCTGAGGGTTCAGGGAGTGTGGTTGCCTCATCAGCAGATTGAGCACATCAACGTCAAAGAAATGAGAGCTCTCATGCTGGCTCTTCAGGCCTATCATCCTGTCTTCTGTCTGGGGCCTCTCAAGATGTTCACAGACAATACCACAATTATGTGGTATATCAACAAGCAGGGGGGTACAAAGTCTTACTATCTTTTCCGGCTGGCATAGGATCTGGCTGCATACTTCCCAACCATACCAAATTACTAGGTTTTTACCGAGTCTTGGGGTCCAAATAATGGGGTTCCACAATTCCCAAGTGGCACCCCTTCATTTCCAATTTTTTTCTTTTCACACTTTTTGAGCTGACATCATCACATGCACGATGATGTCAGCTCCATCAGCCTGTCAGAATTAAGGCTAACATGCATGCATTTCCAGCTGGCTGTTTGAGCGCAGAAATGAACAGAGAGGAGTTTATTTTTTAGTGTTTTGATGGTGCTGCTGGTGGAGTTATTGTTATTTCAATGGTGGAGTTATGGAGTTTTATCTGGTGGAGTTATCCATAATGTTAGTTGCTTTTGCTGCTGCAGAGTATTGGGTATTTGTCATCTGCTTGGGCTGTTTAAGGCATTTGTTATCTGCCTCCATGGAGCTTTGCTTAATGGAACTTTATCTGCATGGAGTTGTGAGTTGCTTTTGCTGGTGGAGGTGGAGTTATCTGGACCATTAGTTGCTTTTGCTGCTGCAGAGTATTTGCACAGAGCTTTGCTTAATGGCTAGGCTGTTTAAGGTATTTGTCATCTGCATTTAAGCTATTTGTTATCTGCCTCCACAGAGGTGTGTGTGTGTGTGTATGTGTGTGTGTGTGTGTGTAAATACCCCCAACGGAATACACCTGGTGGCTAGAGGTACTCAGGCTCAAGCCCTGTACCTTGGGTACAGGTAAAAATAGCCTAAAGTCCCTAGCCAGCACTACTGGTGAATTTATGCCTCATATTTTTGTTCTATTCCTCATTAATTCTGTGGTTTTTAGGATATTTGTGGCAAATCACTGAAGGGTTGAATTCACTAAATAATGACAGGCATTTGAATATATTTTTGCTCTATTCCTCATTAAATCTGTGGTTTTCACGAATTTTGTGGCAAATCACTGAAGGATTGAATTCACTAACTAATGACAGGCATTTGAATTTCAGACTTCATATTCTTCAGAAACTAAATGGTAACACAAAACCTTTTATTCTAACAATTTTCTGAGTTTATAAGATCAGTATTTGAAATTTGTCCCTATTTTGGGGCTGCATTCCCCCATTATTGGCTTTGTCCAGGTTTTTTGTGCTAAGACATTGAGACCTATGTTGAGAAGTGAGAACTGAATCCTGTATCCCCCCACTATTGGCTTTGTCCAGGATTTTTGTGGTAACAGGTTGAGAGCTATGGTGAGAAGTGAGAACTGAATTCAGTAAATGATAGCCATTTAAGTTTCAGTCTACCTGTCTTTCAGGAAACTGCTGATTTGGCATAGTGGTATGTTTCTCTGACTGTAGTGCACTGCATCCTGGGTTCAAGACTTGCCAGTGAAGTATGTGGTGGTAACACAAAATTTTATTCTAACAACTTTCCAAAATTATACAAGCAATGTTTAAAATGTGTCCCTGATTTTTGGCCTTTTGTCCACCCCCCAAAAAAAAAATCTAAAATTGAAAATAAGTGCAAGAAGCTGTGCAAGATGCCCATGGCTTGCACTACTGTCATTATATATATATATATATATATATATATATATATATATATATATATATATGTATATATATATATATATATATATATATATATATATATATATATATATATATATATATATATGTGTGTGTGTGTGTGTGTGTGTGTGTGTGTGTATGTAAGTAGACTTTTATGATGGAAATGTTCTGAATTGGGCAGTTTTATCATTATTGGTTCATGCATTTTGTATTATTGCCTACTGGAAAAATGTTCAAACAATAAGTTTAAAATGTGCTCTAACTTAATTCTAACAAGTATGCTATATTATACAAGGAATATAATTTAATAAAGTCAGGAAGGTGTATCAAAGAACACATGTATGTTTCTTGTTTTGTGTGCAAGGGGCCTATGATTTGAAAACAGCCCAAAGGTAATCTTTGTCCACCACTGGCCAGATGCATTTTCTTTGGATGTGGTGTGGATTTTCAGTGCTGTTTCAATGAATGTGAGTTCCAAGGGCAGAGAAGTTTTAATGCCAAGTCTATTTTCATTGTGAGACAGTCTTGGTTTGTTTAGCAGATATATATTAGTGTTTGTGCATTGTGCTATAAAATGTAAAAATAAAACCCAAATAATCATTGTAGAAGTAAATTTGTATGCACACATTAGTGTTTATAGTAAATGGGGGTGAAATAGCCAGGTAATGGGACATTGGAATGGCTGCAGGGGGACTCTGGTGCCATATTTTGGTTGTATGTTCTTCAGTTTGTGTTTGAAAGTTGGTATTCCACAATTCCATTGGAGTGGGCAGGGTTATGTAATTATGTATGTGAATTTTACGTTAATCAGTGTACAGATTTGTACCTATTTTTCATGAGCCTTGTCCAGATTTTTGATGTTTCCAGGTTGAGAGGTAGGTCTGGCTGTCAAGTCTCAAGTGACTCTTCAGGCAGTTTATATTCCTTCAGATCAGAGTATTGTGGCAAACAATCTGAGCATGTCCTTCACGCAATCCCACAAATGCGTGCTTCACAGGGATGTGTTTCTGGATATTGTTCAGCAGTGGGGTACTCCTCAAGTAGATCTCTTTGTCTCCCCTCTGAACCAAAAACTTCCTCTGTTTTGTGCCAGAGTTCTGGGTCCTCTGGTATGGAAGATGGATACCCTCTCATTTTCTAGGAAGGGGATGTTTCTTTATGCATCCCCTCCTTTTCCTCTCATTCTGAGAGTCCTGTTCAGGATTCACCAAGATGTCCCCCCAAAATCTTGTTGGTGACTCCCTTTTGGCCATGATAGCACTAGTTCAATCTACTAATGCATCTAGCCAAGGGCAATCATCACAAGTTACCTTACATAGTGGATCTCCTCACACAAGAAAAGGGGTCTCTCATCCATCCCCACCTATCCATGCTTCAACTGACACTGTGGGTGATAGAGTTTTGTTCCCTCATAGACACCTTTTTTTCTGAAGATGTGCTGCAGTTCCTGCAGGAGGCCAGGAAACCTAGTTCTGGGAAATCCTACTTGTTTAAATGGAAGAATTTTTCTATTTGGTGTCTTTCTCGTGACCTGGACCCACTTTCTGTAGATGTTCCTTTGACTCTCTCTTATTTGTATGAGTTCCTCAATGCTGGTTTGGTTTCTATTAAGGCCCACTTATTAGCCCTTTATGCTTGTCTGCCTTTAACTCCCCCATTAACTCCCCCATTAGCTTCTAGATTTGAGGCTAAGCAGTTTCTTAAAGGTATCCTTAAAATTAGACCTCCCAGGAAGCCCGTTCCTCCTCCTGGGATCTTAATTTTGTTCTGGAAAAACTGACTCAGGCTCCTTTTGAGCCTGCTGTTTCAGCTTCCTTACAACATTGCTCTTGAAAGACTATTCTTTTGTTAGCTCTTACTTCTGCCATATGGGTGTCTGTGTTGCATATGGGTGTCTGAGTTGCAAGACCTTGTGACTTGTCCACCTTTTTTGATATTTCATGAGGTCAGGGTGTCCTTGCGTACTAATCCTTCTTTCATGCCCAAGGTAGTTATGAGTTGTCACTTAATCAGTTTATTCATTTGCCTACTTTTTTCCCCTCTCCACAATCTGACAGTGAGAGTGTGCTGCATACCTTAGATGTGCATAGACAGCTCAGATTTTATTTGGATAAAACTAAAGCTATCAGAAAATCTGAGTAGTTGTTTGTTTCATTTCATCCTGGGTCTTTAGGTTTGGCTGTTTCCAAACAAAGTATTTCCTCTTGGATTTTAAAAGCTATTTCCTTTTGTTACCCTTTCATGGCGAGAGCCTTCCTTCTTCTGTAAAGGTTCATTCTACTAGAGCTGTGGCTTCTTCTGGTGCTTTCTTCAAAGACTTAGATACTAATTCTATTCTTGAAGCTGCTACCTGGACTTCTATGCATACCTTTACCAAATATTACCAGCTGGATGGTATCTCCAGAGCAAGGGCTGGTTTTGCTGCTGCTATTCTTCATGGCTTCTTACAGGGCTCTGCTGCTTCCTCCTCCCAAGTTTCTTCTTGATATTTGGCACTCTCCCATTTGTAATGAATACTGCAGAGGTGAATGTAAGGACATAGTACAGTTGTGTAAAATCTTACCATAATGGTAAATGTCCTTGCCTTCACCACTGCGGTATTCACTCCCTCCCTCTATCCGCCTAGTCTTTGTTCCTTCCTGGATGTGCAGGTTCTCCTTGGTTTTCCTTGGATTGCTCTTCCTAATGGGACAATCAGTTCTGAGGATGGTACACCTGAACATCATCTTTATGCCCTACACTATGGAAGGAGTGTGTAGGTGATGTTAAGTGCACCTTAAAGTAACTGTAGACTTTAGTAAACTGGCCAGTCGGTGGGCTTCACAGCAGGAAATCCCATTTATAATGAATACTGCAGCTGTGAAGCCAAGGACATCTACTGTTATGGTAAGATTTTGCACAACTGTACTTTATCCATTGTTTCTTAAAGGAGTACTACACAGAGAAACTGAAACATTTATATTTTTTATTTTTATAAATATCTGCACAATCTAAATCAGCTGCAGTACAATATCCAGCAATTTTTATTTTTTTTTTGTTTTTCTTAACCCAGAATAGCCTTATGAAAATACTCAACCTAACAAGATTTTTGAATATCTACATTTTGCCCACAATATATGGTGAGGCCAAAGTTGACGAAATAAACTCACCCAAGTCTCCTGTCAAATCCCATTCTATTCACTTAGAATAAAAGCAGTGAGAAATACTGTCAAGTCTGAGAAGCCTCAATAAAAGAGACAGTGATTGGGTTACAAAGTTATTCCTATGTATTTGTTTCCTACATATATGCTCTGTAATCCATAAAAAGTGCTTTGTGAAATGTAAAAAAAAAAACTAGCTGAGATAAAATAAACTTCTGAAAAAGTGGGTCCTGCTTTCCTCCCACCTTTTTTTTTTTGAGTCAGCCAGTGTATCGTATTTCCTGCCTTGCAAAGTTCAGCTAAATAGTGAATCGGATTTCAGTGGTTATCAGGTTTTTTTACCTTCAGATTACAAAAGGGCGAGTAGGTTTGTGGTCTAAGGATGGGAACATAATGCATCTCTAAATGACAATAAAGAATAAAAGAGCTATCCACTTTTAACCTGAATAGCTTTATTATACCAGTGGGTGTAAAATAAAAATAATAAAAAAAAACAGCTGCAGGTATCTTTCTATGTATATTTACCTTGGCAAGAAACTTTCAAAGTTTATAGGTGAAATGATATAAGAGCAAATAAGACAAATTATCGAGGAAAGTATTGTGAAATCTGATGCAGCCCCAATAAGGTGTGCACTCAGGAAGATTACTAGGAAGGAAATGGCACAGCGAGGACGAATCAGTGAAGTCTTGCTTTTCCAATAACTAGGAAAATACAGCCTGTGCGAAAGAAAGCATTGTACTTAGGGCATAGTTATTATTTAACTTACAAATGGTGATGACGAATACCCCCAGGAGTTATCTTTGTACTCATAAAATGGATATGGAAATGTTTGAAAGAACAGGACCCTTTAATAATGTAGGATACAGCAGCTACAACTGTCTAGATTTTTACCTCATATTTTTTGATGCATTCCTCACAGACATTTGCGTTTCTGTCTTCATATCCTTCAGAAAATGCACAGTAATGCAAAACATGTTGTTCTAGCAACCTTTTAAGTTTACAGCAGCAACATTTAGAAATCTGTCCCTATTTTTGGACCCTCCTATATTATTACAGGCTTTTTCCAGAGTTCTTGTGGTAAGAAGTTGAGAGGCACTTGTAGATTTATCTTTACACTTACAATTGCCTCAAGAGTCTGAAAGATATTTGCAACGTTATAACATCCTGAGTCAACAACAACCAGTAACCCATTCCCAATATATATATATGAATGGTTCCCCTTCACAAGATCGAATGGATGGAAGCTCGAAATGCATAATCTCGAGACCAGAATCTCGAACTTCCATTCACTCGAAATTGTGAATGGGAGCCTTAGGTTTAAAAAAAATAAAACGTTAACTTATGTTATTGCAGGGGGCTAGGTCCCCCTGTATCCTAGTAGTTTAAATGTGAATGTTCCATGACTGCACTATAGCGGAGGAATGGAAAATCTTCCGTTTTGCGCTTACGCGTATAGCGCGGAATGGGAGATTTCCCTTTCCTTCACTATAGTGCAATCTCAAAGTAGGTATATTTAAGTAAGGGGTGTGTGGGGGGTGCAGGGGGCAAAGCCCCCCCTGTTTAAACATTTGAAAGGTGTTATTTTTTTTTGTTCCTTTCATATGTTTGAGTTTCTCTAAATTTGAGATTCTGGTTTCGAGTTTATGACTTTCGAGTTTAGAGAACTTCGATCATATGAAGGGGAACTCTATATATATATATATATATATATATATATATATATATATATATATATATATCAAAGGCATATTACCCCATTTATTAGTCTTCCCTATATTCTAGCTTTAAAATGTTTATTTACTAGCTGAACAGTAGCAGACTACTACTGTAGGATTCCTTTAAATGTTACATAATACAGTGTAGTTCTACTTTTGCTTGTCATGTATCATTGTATGTGTCCTTCTGGACATTTTTTCTCTGGGTCTTCTATGTCAATGGGTGCTGTTCAGAAGGGACAACACAGTTAACACAATGCAAAAAAATGCATGAATAAATGATTGTTCTCCCCACCATAACACTCAGTTCTAATGCTTATGCTACTTATGTCACTGCTGTCATAGCATAACTGTACCCAATAATGGCTGCACTCTTCCTCCATACATGCGACACTTGTGTTGCATATTACAACATGTTATAGGAATGGTACACCACCACCACAAATCCTTCTAGCCACAGTGATCTATATTCAGAGCTTTAGACAACTTACCATGTACCTTCCACATGATTGCTTACATTGCTCCTTCATTCAATCTGAACTTCTACTTTCTTTAACTGTACTGCTTGGAGGCTTGTATTAACTCCATGGTCTGTGTCTTGGGTGTGTGTATCTAGATGTAGGCACTAAATGCATATGTTATCTTTCATGGGTCACATTTGACAGTGTATGCTGTTTTATGCGGGCTGTCGTGAGTACATAGGTATGATTTCTGTACTTGCAGTGCACTCTGCTGCACCTTTTAAGGTGCAGTATTCTTGTAGCATCCCACATTAAATTGCTCTTGAAATCAATGTATATATCCTGATGAAAGAGTTCTGTAGTTTTAAGGGGAAGTTATCAGTAAATGGTGTGTGCCATCTGATTACACTGTATTCATCAGGTGGAGTAAAGTCCTACTGAGGGCAGATTCTGTCTTCCCTCTTCATTCATAAAATGGAAAACACAGAAAAAAAGTGCCCAAGCAAATACTTATGAAAACCAACCCAACAGGCACTTTAGTGGATCACACCATAAGCTCCATATAATTAATTCTTTTTGGCAATAAACTTTTTTTGGATTTAATACATGGACTGACTTGGTTTCCTCATGAGGTATGGAGCTTATGTTGTGATCCACTAAAGTACATGTTGGGTTGGTTCCCTCTTCATTCAGGCTTTACTGTGTAAATATAACTGTGTACATGCACTACATGTTATAGGGTAAATAGTTACATTTCTTGATAGTAACTACACTTTTTCATGTAGCACCATGTTTAGACAATTTCTGAAACTGCAATAGGGATGAAACTAATATGTTTCATCTCAAGTGTCATTACTACTGTATTGTGATCATATGAAACAGCAAACTATTTCATTCTCAATTTTTGAAATAAACTTAAAACAGTAAATGGTGCTTTTCAGATTTCCACATTTCCTATGTTGCAATCATCTTTTTACAGTATTTTTGTACAAAAATCAAATTATTGCATTCTTGCATCTCACATCATGTTCTTGCATATAGTAATTTATTGTTTTCATGTTTTGATCAGAAAACCATAAAACCACCAATCCCCATTGCCACAATTCTTTATTTCAATTCAAAGCACTATGGCTGGGATTCAGAAATAATTTTCATGAAAAAGTAGGTGATTCTGCATGCATAATATACAAATGGTGGTATAATAACATGCTAATTTGCAACAATATTAAGATGATTGCAATTGTGAATGCAAGTGTTGCTAATCAATGTGGTGGAGTAATTGGGAAATGTATATATTTCATTAAGATAGAGACACATTAACTCTGGAACTCTTGAATTCAGCTAAAACATGGAGTTATGGGAAACAGACCATGAAAACATGTATTAAGAGGAGGGTGAATTAGTAAACCTGTATGTGAAAGAGGTTGTACTCACTGCTGGTACTCACCGTATTATACATTGTTGCCCACAGTGG
This sequence comes from Protopterus annectens, assembly GCF_019279795.1. Taxonomy (NCBI): domain Eukaryota; kingdom Metazoa; phylum Chordata; order Ceratodontiformes; family Protopteridae; genus Protopterus; species Protopterus annectens. The sequence continues at coordinate 988,993,209 of NC_056744.1, forward strand.
TCCTATGTCATACATCCATGCTTAACATTTCATGACCGCTATGACACTGAAACTGTGGACAGCTACCATGTGGACTAAGTCACTATACAGGAACAGGTCAAGATATTCCACCCTCATGAGCAGGACAGTGAGCTGCATGAAATGGCTATTCCTGTGAACACCCAGGTATTAGTGGCTTAGAGAATACTTGTTATGATCTTTCATTGACCAATGGAGGACTTCATGGGTGTATCCAAAGCGTCTTCCTCAAGACTCAAGTATACTTCATCAGTTTCTCAATTCCATGTTTTAGTATGTGAGGGAGCATATTCGGTTTCCATTTACCACAAAAGAAAAAGCCAGCACTATGCAGGTGTCTATTAGAAATTCTCAGACTATGTAGAGAATAGGTACACCAATGCTCTGTCACATACCTGTGCCACTATGGAAGATGTGTTTAGCTTGCTGAAGGCCTGCTTCTGCTCTCTGGGTGCATACTCGGGTTTGTCCTGCAATGTGACTGTGTTATATGCAGCTGGATATTTGCAGTCTATGCAATGTTACATAACACCCTTACATGTTAGCAGCTGCAACACGGCAGACAAAGTCAAGAGGAAGTAGTCCCAGGAGGAGATGCCAATGAGGAGCCAATGGAGGAGCTGTCTAAAAGGGAGGACCATGTCAGACAGAGGTGAGTGTAGTACACTATGTCAGTAATTATGAGGCAGTCTCTGGTTCAAACTATAGGCTGGGGTAAAGCATTATACAGACCAGTAAAAATGATGTATGAAGCCTTTACCAGATTGAGCTATAACATGCATTTACTAGCCACACTGTGCATCAGACATAGGCTACTCAAATAGAATAGTACAGAGGGCATAGCACTGTTATGATATGCAGAAGAAGGGCGGGCCACAGTGGCAAGTGCCATCAATAAGCAATAATAGTGTGCCTTGTGGTGTGCTTGAACAATAATGTTATTATAACACATGTGTGGGTGTGTTCAGAAACTGGGATAGACTAGCCAGGAAGGGACTGATGTGTCCATTGCTGTGTGATTATGTGGTGGTGGTGGTGTAGTACAGTGCAGAAGTCTCACTGAGTGTGTGCTGGGACACAGCCATAGCAGATGTCACAGCACTGTGCCAGGATCTGGTGGAAAGGCTCACAGTATCCACAGCAGATGCATATGTACACCAAGATGCCCTCATACACTGGAGTACCCTCTGCTAGTAGAGTCATAGGCATGATCCAGATTGCTCTGAGAGTATTCAGTACTTTTTGAGTGCAAATGGCAGCCTAAGCTGTGGCTGAAATCAGTATAATCACCTTCCTAGCTGAATGCTCATGTCACAATATACTTCTCTCAACACTAAATGGCAGAATGGAAGTGGTGGCACTATGTGTGTCTGACAACACCTTCCCCTTTTCCTGGCAATCCTCCCCACCAGAAAAATGTGCACTAGTTACTGGAAATGTGTCAGCCGTGATGTCTGTCTACATAGGGTCACCTGCTGCATATAATCTTCCTATGCTACATGAGTATGATGTTGCATATGAGACCCATGCACTCCCTGAAATCATTACACAGACCACATACCACTGGTCTCAACTCAGTAGTACCAGTTTTGATGTTTGCCTGCCCCTGTATTAGAGGTCCTGTACAAACATTGGATTGTGGCCATGGGCACTCCTTGCACGGGTGGTGGTTGGTACCTATAGTATGCTCAGCCACTGTCATGAAATCTAACAATGTCTTCCTCTCAATCACTGGAACTTGTAACAAAAATAGGAAGCGTGCCACTGGTGATGACATCCATCCCCAGGAAGATTTGTTGGTGACTCTTTTCATACAACATATGATACATTTTCATTGGTGGTTTGCAAAATGCTGTCCCACCCATGCTGTTAGATGGACTGCAGTGATATTCCTGCCCATTTAATGGGTCGATGCTGACTACTAACTGACTGCTATCTAACTGATCCCACATAATAAATACACAGACTACATAGTATGACAACTTTACAGTAACAGCAATACTTTTTCTCTATAAAAACTTGTACTATAATGTTTCTAACTTACTTGCATTGCTCAGACAGTTTAGAATTCAAATGAACCACTCTTTGGTCTGAGAAAATGCACCACATACATTCCAGATCAAAAGAGAGGATCAGTATCTTGGTATCTTTGTTCCTGATGGAAAGGAAGGTGGTCTACCAAATCAGAACTCTCATTCAACTCCAAAAACTGTTTCTAATGTAGTACCATTTAAAATCACTTGGACTGTTGAGTTAAGAAGTCCACTATCAGACCTATTTGACAGCTTTTATATAATAATGTCTACTTTCACATCTAACATGGAGATGAGAAAAAATGGTTCAGGTTTGATAAGTGGCCTACTGCCTCACCTTATAGCAACTAACACAAGCCTAAATCCACAATAAAATAAAAGCACAAAATAAAGCACTAGAATGTGGTGTGAATCAGCATCAAACAAATCATCAGCATGCAACTAAAATACTCTTTATTTGACAGGCTACATGGACCCTTAGTATGCCTACTACAAGCAGACAAGCAACCCCATTGCCTTGGAAGTGAAATTGAGAATATGAGACTCTTCAACAGGCAATAAAAGATGCATAAAATTCATGTTCAGAGACTTACAAGAGTCTTCAAGTAACAAATGTACAAATGCACACAGCTGCATATGTTAAATCCACCTCCACAACAGAAGAGCCGTTATTCACCCTGGCATATACAAAACAAGTACTGCTGCCATGCGGGTGTTAAAACTAATGTCTGAGGTAACTTAGTCCATCATCCTATGACCCAAAATTAAAAATTAACACTACTTACAATGTGAGTAACCCATCCCAACTAGCACAACAAAGTGTCAACAGCCCCTTATAACCCTGCACTAGAACACTCTCTGCAGTATATGGAGCTCACCTGAAAGTAAAACTTATAGTGAAAATATAAATCCATCCATCCACAACCCCTTTTTTGCATTTTTGCACATGCGGCTGGGGTGTCACTTCAACAGTGACATCATCTAGAGCCAAGGTTTACACCAACAGGTGGCTATCCCTGCTGCAGTAGGTCTTCCACACCATACACTCACATACACACTGGCATCTATGGCCAATTAAAGTGTCCAGTCCACCTACTGCAAGTCTTTGGAATGTATGAGGAAAATGGAACACCCAGAGGAAACCAACACAAACACAGGGTGGACATGCAAACACCACACAGAAGGTGCCCCAGCCAAGAATCAAACCAGGGAACATCTTACTGTGAGACGACAACATTATCTGCTGTGCCCCTATCTCACAAAAAATATGAATATTAACAACCAAAAAGAAAAAAATCTTTTCAATTCTTGATGACATTTGATTCAAGGGTTAAAATAAATATCTACCAGTATTGCAACAGTTATGGCTGTGTACACAGCAGTCAATCAATTATGCCTGCCAACTGACTCGGAGATGATGTGTCTCAATATTAAATATCACTAATTTGTCTGCGTCCTCCTGTTCATCAGTGCCTTCCTTGGTTTATGGGGTAGATGACATTGAAGCAATGTGCACAGTATGGGATGGAGACGTGGACATCATATTGCCCATATCTAGCAGAGAAACTGTGATCCCTTCATTTACTGGGATTTGGCTGCCATCATCATCAGAGCTGACAGTTCCTCAACATCAGGCAGCTGATTATCCATGATGTAGTACCCTTAAAATGCAGCACCTGTGAAAGCACATGCATAGACATGCACACACACACACACACACACACACACACACACACACACACACACACACACACACACACACACACACACACACACACACACACACACACACAGCAAATTAAATAAGACCCTTCACCAGTCACTACAGCCAGGTGACATAAGTAATTCTACTTAATATGGTTGTTGTTGTGTCTTTCGGCTTTTCCTGGTTAGGGCTCACCACAGCGGAACTCTGGTCCGCTAATGATTGGCAGTATATTTTTACGTGCTGAGTTGCCAGCCCTGATGCACAACCTCCAACGAAGGTATGCCCATTCACACATGTCTCCACACAGAAGACGCTCTAGCTGAGAATTGAACAGGGCAATGTCTTACTGTGAGGCGACAATGCTACTGCAGCACCATGGTGTTATGGAAAAAATAAAAGGTAATATGCATTATGTTGGTGGCCTGTGCACCTGAAGCTCAGGTGTTTATGCAAAATTATGTTTTTATGGTTGTATGTTCTGCCAAACAATATTTTTAGATACTTTAGCAAATACTTGTCCATGTTAAGACATATCTACCTGTGCCATCATCAAAAAGTATCTGTGGTGGTCTGCACAACCCTGCATCAATATATAGGACTCCATTGTAAATCGTGGCACTGTTCTGACTACCATGCAGAGAAACTAGGAACTCCCTGACCCTTTTATTGGTAGCTGGTTCAGCAGACCACCTCTTGTCACTTAATTCCTAAGCTAGATGAGCTTCCCAAACTTTAACCATCAACACTACCAATGGCATTAATGGCATCCTGTCAGCAAGATCACAAAACAGATGGTCAGATTTTGCATGTCTAATCATCCATCAGCTGAGGAAATGGATGCCCTGTAGCAAGATGGCCTTTTAAGCATGGAATAACTTGTTTTTAAATTGTTTACCACACTCTGACATAGTACTCCGAAAAGGAAAGGGAATATGCATTTGAAAACTGTTACAGTGCTGCCTGTTCATATGCCTACACAATGTCAAAGTCTAGGGACCAGGTGTGACAAATAGTATGTGGCATTGTTATGTGTATGTGTGACAGCTCACACATGCATGGGCTATGCCTGTGAATGTTTGCTTGCTTAGGTCAGTCTTACCAGCTCCAAACCCCCCAACACCAAAAAGAAAAGAAAAAAAAAGATAATTAAAAAGGGAAGCTGAATGGAGATTACATATAATGGCTTATCATGGATTCCATTGAGCAGCATAACCATTACACAGGCCACCAAGGGAAAATACTTTCAAGCCATCTATAAGCCCAGACTGTGGCATGCATAAAGGTATTGTTTATATGCATTCAGCAAGTACAGCACAGACACGTAACATATACTCTATCAAGGGCAGATGTAGTCCTGTTGTACCACAGATGATTGATCAAAATACCAGGAACACATTTTCTTTTGTGGTAGGAAATGGGTTATGTAGGACCACATGCCTGTAAGTCTCTGAGGCCTACAGGTGTGCTGCTTAAAGCTGCACATTGTAAACAGTTCCTCTCTCATGTATCTCTTCCACTTCCCTACCTCCCTGGTAAACACACAATACACACTACTAACCAATCACATTGACTTGAAAAAATGCTTACCTTACTGTCATGCACCATGGCCTAAGAGCCTCATTTACTAATACCCTCATCATATACCCTCTGCACCCAAAAATGCTGCATAATTCTCTACAATAGAAATTGCTGCTGAAATCTTTAAGTTGTAAATGAGCTTCAGCAACTGTCATATTATTAACCATTGAACAGTCTATGCTTGGCCTACAGGTATGCATGGACTAGATTAACAGACATAATAATAGTGCATGCATTGCAGGACAGTGTACTTCCACATATCCTTGTGGTCTTACCAACAAATAAACAATAACAAGTGGCACATTTAGTCAAGTAGACTGCATTTTGAGACTGACACAAACATATGAAAGAGCCAAATATTGTGTTAACATCAAAAAACAGAGAAGAATAACAGACCTGGGGATTTAATAAAATCTGTGTATGCATATAGGGATAGCGTAAAGCCTACACAGAAGGTACCGTGGCCGTGTATGCAGAACCCCCTCAGTAGCACATCATGCATAGTAATGAAGGTGCATTACTGAGGGAGAGCCATGTAACACGGTTATTGAATCAGCATAGGGAATGTGTCACTGTGTCCAGAGATGAGTGACACCACATCCCCTACACTGTCAATGTGCTGGATATCAATGTAGGCGTATGTAATAAAAAGTTTACATTTTTTTGTGTGTGTATGTGTTTGTACGGCACACCACACAGCAATGGACTCATGCCAGACATCTAAAAATAAAAACCAGATGCATTTAATTATGAATGCAAACATCAAGTTTAAGCATAGCTGAGCAGGTTTGCATGGTGAGGTGCTTAGCAGTGATGAAATGTAGCAGAGAGGTATATGTAAAATTATAGCAGATTTCTACTTGTCCATGTAGCCAAATATATTGACAGTCTTATGTGCAGTAGGTGCGGTGTTCGAATACAGAGGCAGATTATTAAGGATTTATTTTGGAAATACAAATTATGCCAATTCATTTTAAATTCTGCTTTGCTGCATTCAGCTAAGCTCTGCTAAGCACAGCTAAGCCCTGCCAAACACTGCTTAAACAAGGAATGTTTTAGCACCACTTAGCAATGCCAATTTAAGCAGTGCTCAGCCCAACTCAGCTGGTTTGTGCACTGCTAAGTATTGCTAAGCATTGCCAGTTTAAGCACTGCTCAGCTGAGCTCAGTGGGTTTGCACAATGCTTAGCGATGTGCCACATATTTGAAAATTGCCCAGTGGTAGTAAAGGGTGGGAAACAGGCTTATTTAAGTGCAACAGATGTGAATGCAGCAGAACCAGTTGAAGTTTGAACCTGGCAGGAGCTATGGCAGGTGTTTTAGATCATGTGCACTTCCAGGCACAATGGTAGGGCATTCTGGAGTCCAGGTCATGGTTGGACTCCTTGTAAAATACCATGACATCCAGCTGCTGCAGGGCCAGTACCAGGGATCTGAGTACAAGTCTGAAGCCTGGGACTGGCTGGCATGTGATCTCTCCAGTGCTACAGGTATCCCCCCGCACAAGTGAGCAGGTCCATCATCATTTTGACAATCTGAAGCGATGGAAGAAGGGACTTCTGGACACTGGGGTCCAGGATTCTAGAGATGGGAATGCCCCCCAAGATTGTAAGTATTGTTTGCATTGTTTTACCAATACCTAATCTGAATGTGTGATAGACAGGTACACATAATGGCGTTTTTCTCTCTTTTCAGCTGCAGAGGAGAGAGCTCACAACCTAGATGCCCATGCAGGGCACCTGGCCAGGTTGCACCATGAGTGTGGTGAGTACTGATGTAACAGGCAATCTATAGTCATATAATCAAGAAGGAGTAATGTATTATTAACTGCCATTAGGTATATACAGTTTTGATTGTACTGCAATGAATGTGGTCATAGAGCTGGACTACAATAAGTGAGTAATGTCAGGTATAGTTCAATAAAGTTGAAAGCATGAAACCTGAGAATGTTAAGGAAATAAAGTGTCTACTACATTAAGTGTGGAATTACAGTTGTATTGCAACACCTGCATTATATGAACTGTACTGCAATAAAGACTGAAAAATATGTCAATCACTGCATGATGTCACCCCTAATAAAGCTGTGTTTTGCAATATGTGTGTATTTTGGGCTTTTGTTCATGAAATCAACACAGAATACCACTAACTGACTGAAGGTTAGCTAATAAAGGCTGTTCTACTAAACTGTAGATTTGGAGCATTATGATATTTGTTCTACACAAAGATCTGAAGGAATAATAGGAATGGGCAAGGTATATTGTGTATATCAGGATTATCTTGTGTTAACCATTGCATTTCAGCTGAATGCATTGCTGCTCTGAGGTACGCTGCTGTGGGCAAGTATGAAACTTTAATAGCTGTAAACTGCAAATATACCATCTGCAACTGTATATGGGTCAGGTAGCCAACCCAGCACTCCAATATGGTTTGTACACATCACAGATATTTCCACCCACTGGGGTATATAGTGTACACCTGCATTTTATGTATTAATATACAGTTCACCTACTATCTCTGTCATACATGAATTTCATGCATGTGTGTTCAACTATTAGTGCAGTCTTGTATAACAATCAACTCTATTACCAGGTCATATTCTGTTACCAGGTAAGCTCTAGGCAAATATCAGTCAATCAATGTGCATCAGTGGCTCAGTAGCTAAGTTTGATAAATGCTAGGTCAGATGTGTATTTTGTCACACAGAGACCAGGGTTCGAGTCCAGTGACAAGTACTAGTAAATATTATTGAATACTTCTGTATTGTTAACAGATGTTCTCCCTACAGGAATTACAGGTAAATAAATGGCTGCAGTATCTGTTAGAATGGGTTAATAATTTGTGTGTTCAGATGTACCACAGTGTTATCAGCATTGTTCAGCAAGGTGATAAGATGTTAGAAAATAAAGGCAATAAGTACAATACTAATAAAAGTTAATACAATAAATAAAACGTGTAATCTTGATATGGCTGTATGCCTGGTCCAGTGGTGGCTGGTGACGTCAAATCAAAGGGGGGCTGCTGGAGAGCTGAATGGGTGGGGTCAATGGGAAGGGGTGTGGCCAACTAGAAAGCGGAGGAGCTATGCTCAAAACCACAAAAACTAACTAAATACACTGCCCTGGGTGCCAAACCATCATTATGAGAGTCCAATCAAGACAAAATGAAGTGTAGAAGAATAAAAATATTTCAATGCATTGGCTGCATGACAGCTTACTTAATATCTAGATGGAAACAAAAAGGTTGTGAGGCATTAAAAATAAATTACTTTTTAAATACATTAATGGAATGCCAGTCAAAATCAAGTATAAGAAAAACAAGCAGCACTCAACTCAAACCACTTCTTGCACTGCAGTTCTAATTATAATTTATATTCAGCTTTATTAAAGTACCAAGTAACATGCTGAAAGTCGAAATATCTGATGCCCCCACTTGTAAAAATGCTTCTTATCCAAAAAAAGACCTGCTGCCTGACAACTATCTACTTGTTTCATGGGGAAAACATGATCAAAGTAAAAAATGAAAAGCAAGCAAGAAATAAGCTCAAGATACATTGCTTAAAAGGATTACTGTACAGGTTAAGGACCACACGATTGGCATTCTGTTTAGTTTACGGGTAAAGCCTGCAGAGATGACTGGAAGTCTCCAATTGCAATGAGCTTCTTAAAATAATGTAATCCTGTCCTTTATTACAAATACTGTCATATGCATTTCAATACCCAAGGCTTGTACATTATCTAGTTAAGTATTCTCTACATGGCAACAACAGAAAGGCTTTCAATGTTGGCAATTCTTTAACAGTATGCTTATTAAAGCTTACTTACATCTTACGATCTCAGCCAAGCTTACCTGATGGTCATTAAAGTATTGCTACTTAAACACAGAGTAACAGGCACTTTGAGTAATAAGCATAAATCAACAGTACAAAAAATATGACAGAAACCAGACCATTCTGCAAAAATCAAAGACAGATGAAAAGCCACTCTAGTACTTGTGTCTACCTTGGATGGGGGGGGGTACTCTGCACATTTACACTGCAAAACTACTCCTTGCCTTGCTTCGACACATCCAGAATCACTACATGGGGGAGTGGGGTGCAACAAGTATGTCACAATTTGAAATGTCTCTGGCTGACTGTGATGGCCCTGACACATTTGTCATACCTCTCAACCTCAGAGCAAGAAATCTGGACAAAGCCATACAAAGAAGTGGGACAAAGGCCCAAAAATAAGGACAATTTTTAAATATTGCTCTTATAAACTTAGAAAGATAATATAATAGGTCTTGCATTAGTATGAATTTTCTGAATGGTATGAAATCTGAAACTCAAATGTCTGTCATTATTTTCTAACTTCAGTTTTTAATGATTTGTCACTAATTTGCCAAAAAAACCCACAATTTTATGAAAAATGGACCAAAAATGTGATGTACAAGTATAAAATAGCCACGCAATACAGCTGGGAACCTGTCAAAGAAAGGACACTTTAATATTAGTACTGCTAACTTGAGCAGCTGACAAAATAAAATAATCTACATGCATTTCTGAAATAAAAGTAATCTCTAACTCTGATTATTACAGTTATTTCTTAATTGTAAACCTTCCATGTTTTCTTCCAAAATTGCTATTTTGCGGAGGGATTATTAAGGGGAAGAGCAACATTTTAAGCCAAAATCAGGGACAGTTGAGAGGTTTGGCTATGTCTAATTCTATAAAGCAATTTATTTGCATGTACCTCTCAACCTGTTAATGCAATAAATCTGGACAAGGCCAAATATATTGGGGGAACATATAAACAGTACTAAAAATTGCTCTTGTATAAACTGAGACAGTTGATAGAACAACAGGTCTTACTTTAGCATGCATTTTTATGAAGGTTATGAAGTCTGAAACTCAGTGTGTCATTATTTAGTGACTTAATTCCTAAATGATTTTCCAGAAAACCACACATTTTATGAGGAACAAACCGAAAATAAGAAGCAAAAATCTATTCATTCTTTGAAAATCTGGACAGTTGGGAGGTATAGTTCAGCTGGTGCTGTCTTTAAGTTTGCTGCCCTTCCCCCTCACAAAATTATGGTCGTGGAGCCTCCCCCTGCAGCCATTCCAATGATCTATTACTTGGCTATTTCACTCCATTTACCATAAACACTAATGTGCAAACTGATTTACTTCTATGATGATTTGGACTTCATTTGAAAGTTTTATTTTGCATTTTGCAGCACAAACACCAAGACATCTGCTAAACAAACTTAGCATTAAAACTTCTCTGCCCTTGAAACTCACATTCATTGAAACAGCAATGAAACCCACATTCAAAGAAAATACATTTTACCAGTGGCAGATAAAGATTAATTCTGGGCTGTTTTCAAATCATAGGCCCCTTGCATATGAAACATACATGTACTCTTTGATACACTTCCTATTGTTTTGAACATTTTTCCAGCAAACTATGAAACAAAACGCATGCACCAATAATGACAAAACTGCCCAATTCAGAACATCTTTCCAGTAAACAATGAAACAAAATGCATGCACCCATAATGACAAAACTGCCCAGTTCAGAACATTTCCATCATAAAAGTCTACTCAAACTTCTACAGTCCACCATTATCAGTAGATATGCACAGTTCTACAGTCCACCATTATCAGTAAATATGCACAATCTCTGAAGAAGTAAAAAAGTCATCTAAATAATTCCACATTAAATAAATCTGTAACTAATGAAGAGGTTGCTGCTAGCAAACACCTTTATATTTCATGGTTTCATCGAAAAATAAAGTGTCTGATGCCCCTGAGGAATAAATTGCCTATATTACATTAAAAATGATAAGCTAGTAATATTGCAATAGGAAATGGATGGCAAAGTGATAATAGGCTCATAGTTAGTATCTTAACTTTTTCAGTACGGCAGCATTCACCCCTTGGGGGAGTAGAACCAACAACCTTCTGCATCAAAAGCATGTACACAACCTGTTGTGCTATTAACAATGCAAGCTGACTTAGCATAAGCAGCACTAAACTTCTCTTCCACTGCAGCTCTCAGCTCCTTGTAAAATCGACTTAATACTCAACTGCATCTCAACTTCACAGCAGAAGAAATCTGGAAAAAGCCAAATTTATTGGGGGGGGGGGGGTCAAAAGCTCAAAAACCAGGGACACATTAAACATTGCTTGTATAATCTTGGAAAGTTGCTAGAATAAAATGCTGTGTTACCACCATACATTGTACTGCCAAGTTCCCTGTGCAAAGGAGTCAGAGCAACATACCACTATGCCAAATCAGCTGCTTTGTGAAAGAAAAATGCTGTGTTACCACCATACATTTTACTACCAATGTCCCTGTGCAGTCAGAGCAACATACCACTATGCCAAATCACCTGCTTTGTGAAAGAAAAATGCTGTGTTACCACCATACATTTTACTGCCAAGGTCCCTGTGCAAAACAGTCAGAGCAACATACCACTACGCCAAATCAGCTGCTTTGTGAAAGAGTGGAAGACTGAAACTTAAATGGCTACCATTTAATGAATTCAGTTCTCACTATAACTGTCAACCTCTTAGCACAAAACACCTGGACAAACCCAGTAATGAGGTAATACAGCCCTCAAACATATGCAGTGAATTCAGTTCTTGCCATAGCTGTCAACCTTAGCACAAAAAACCTGGACAAAGCCAATAATGGGGTAATACAGTCCCCAAAAAAAGGGACAAATTTCAAATATTCATCTTATAAACTTAGGTTGTGTTACTATGTATTTTCTGAAGAATATAAAGTCTGAAATTCAAATGCCTGTCAGTTTTACTTCTGACGGAACAAAAACAATTTTCAGCAGAGGCCCAGGGAGAAATACTGCAGACGCATGTCTTTGTAAAATGGCAGGACACCAGAGCAAATCCACACAAACATAGGGATAAGATGCAGACTCCACACAGAAGGCACCCCAGCCAAGAAAACCAGAAAACCTATAGCTGTGAGGCAACAATGCTACCACTGCACCATCAAATATGTAAGGAATTAAACATTCAGAAACCTGAAGTCTGAAATTCAAATGCCTGTCAATTTTATTTAACATTTGTTAATCAGGACAGTCTGACTTGGAACAAAAAGCAATTTTCAACAGAAGCCCAGGAAGAAATAATCCAGACATGTCTTTGTAACATGGGAGGACACAAAAGCAAGCCAACACAAACACAGGGAGGAGATGCAGATCCCACACAGAAGGCACCCCAGCCAAGAATCAAACCTGAGAACCTGCAGCTGTGAGGCAACAATGCTACCACTGCACCATCAAACATTGCAGCATTTAGAAACCGCAGATACTATGAGGAACAGATCAGATCAAATATGAGGCAAAAATCTGCAATTTTTTTACAAATGGTGGTGGGTAGGGAATTCAGGTCCTTAACACCTGCATACAAGGTACAGGATTCAAGCCTGAGGTATTCCCTACCACACCACTATGAGTCTAGCCACCAGTATACAGCAACTGGGGCATTTACACACACACACACACACACACGCACACACGCACACACACACACACACACACACACACACACACACACACACACACACACACACACACACACACACACACACACACACACACACACACACACACACACACACACACACCCCTTACCTGTAGTAGAACTCATGCCATAAATCATAGCTGCAAACCTGCTCCAAATCCCTTGCCTAGTCTGTCTGTGAATGTCAGTCTCATTCCATGCCTGCCAAGGATGGCATGATAGTTGTAAAGTATCTGTACAGTGTACAATACATGTTTCTCAAGTGTTACGCAGTCAAGGACTGTGATCACTGTTACCTAATCCCTCAGTCACAGATCTATCATCAACATGATGTATGTCAATAGCACAGTCACACTACATCAGCCCACAGTACACCTTGGTAGTCATATATGTCCCCCTAACATGTAATAGTCTCCTGTAGGTGTTACTGTCCCATGTGTATAGCTTGAGAAGTATGTATGTGCTACAGAAGCTATAGGCTACTTATATACATAAAGTAAGGGAAGACTTTTAGAATATATAAGAGTACTGTTGCAAACAATATAGCCTATACTATACTGGCATTAATGGACTGTATTTCTCTCTCCCCCACCCTTTATCTGCATCTTAATTTATTATGTTATACATCGGTTATAGTTTATTATGAACATATATTGTTCTCAAAATGTTATGTTGGACCTTGTGTTTTATTATTGTTATGTATTACAGTGGTTGCATACTAACATGCCTTGTTGAATTACCTATGTTGTTGGCCTTATGCCGTAATTGTTACTTGTATGCTGTTACTATACTGACTGTTATCTCACTTATTGTTGTGTTCCATATGCTATGCAATGTGATTTTGCTGGGTTATTTGCAACATTCTAGCATGCTGTTATAACTAACTAAATGTTGTGTTCATTACTAACCTATACACTTTGAAATACCTCAACACCGTAGCTCAACTGGGTAGTCTGGTTCCTGGTGATCAACCTACCCTACCTCAGCAGGCCATGGCACCAGGTCCCAGCATGTCTGGGACCCAACCCAGTCCTGACTCTGCACCACCTACAGGTGGAACCACCTCAGAGGACAGGGCTCATCCCCCCTGGGAGCGGGGTGGAGGGATGGTTGCCACCCAGCAACAGCTATCGGGGATGGTGTGCTGGATCATGCATCATGTCTATGAGGATTGCCTGCAAAGGATTGAGGGCAGAATGGCCAACCTGAAGGGGCAAGGTGGCCCTGGCACCCAGCCCCCAGCACAGCCACCTTTGGAGTAGTGAAGGAGCAGTGTTGGCTGCCCATAGGTGATGAGCTCAGTCTCAGTGCTGCCATCTAGGGGCACATGGCTCTCTGATTCCACAACACCCTCCCTGTCCAAGGTATTTACCCCCCTCATTGTCATACACTTCTCCTGTATGCTGTCTTGTCTGTTTTGCAAATGCAGCCTCTCCTACCCAACTTACCTCCCCACACATACCTATATCCCTTCCCCAAACTTCCACTCGCTCCTTAAAAAAAAAGAGCATCCATCCCACAAAAAAATATATATCGTTCCATATATAGCTCTCCATTTCACACAGACATTTACTGGACACACATAATCATTACATGAATTTATCAGCACAAGTTGTGTTTCCCTCAGAGGCTCCAAATTCCAAATTCTCTACAACCTGCACAGCTGTTGCTGTACAAGAAATGGGGAGCTGTGGTCTTTTCCTACTACCGTAGTGCACATGCCTACCTGCCTGTCAGTATATTTCCACCCCCTGCTTGCTCCCATTTCACCACTTTCCGATCACCTCTTTTTTCTTTTCTTTTTTAAAAATGAGCGTGGGTTTAAGCAGAGCTAAGCATCTCACTGCTTCACGGTGCATCATGTAAACACACACTAACCTGCTTAAAACTGCTTAAAAGTGCCTTAATCACCTTCTGTGTTTCTGACCCTGTTAGGCACACCTGTAAAATAATCACCCCTGCTAAGTCTCGGAGGCTCCTGTCAACTACAGCATAGTGCATTAGCCCACTAGACCACTCAGCTCTTAAGTCAAACAGGTGTTTCCATAAACATATCCTGATTGCCAATGGCATACTGCTTATACATATAATGGGAAAATTGTCAGAGTACTTGTGACTGTGATGCAGACACCAAACCAGTACACAGCCAGATAAATAAAGATTGATGTATGTGAGGCCAGGGATAGCAGGTATAGTTGTCTACTGTTCAGACTGTTGCAGAATATCCACAGTTGTGTCACCTACTTTTGGCACGGTTGTCACAAAACCTTTTCTGTGCACTAAAATACTGACAAGTCAGTGGAGATTGAGGTTAGAAAATTAAGACAGACAATTCAGTGTCATACTTCATACACATCCGAACACACATGCTAATGCAACTCCTGTGTAACAGACTGCATGCATGCACATATATCTTGCAAATACACCTTTGGCAGTATTGATGCAGTAGCTCAGTCTGTTAAATCCTTAGTATACTGTAGGTTTTGCCACCCACACTCCTGGGTTCGACTCCAGTGTGCTGCACTTTAGTTACATGCTTGTGAATACAACAAATAATAACTGAGTCCTGCAATTTTAACTAAAACAGGTTGCTGCTACTGCATTCACCCCTACCCATATTAACACATCAAAGGCCTGTAGGTAGGGACACACTGCACAAATATATATAGGCTACCAATATGTCACCTAACACTCTCCGATTGGGACTGTTAAGCACATGTGTCACCTGGACTGTTAGTGGTACCCTCAGCCTGGCCCTGCTGTAACAACAGAGCTGACACTGCTCCCTCACTGAAAAATACAGCTTGCTGTCCTCCAATGTGTTCATACTCCCCAATATGCAGCAGTATGTTCAGCTGCCTGCTACAGACCTACTATACTTCACAACCTCCTAGCACAAGGAATCCACACTACATTCATAATTGAAGAGGTGGGGGGCAAAGGTCAAGCAAAAGGAACATGTGTCACAGTCTGCCCCTACAAACATACACAACTGATAGACCAGCATCTACTGCAGCAGCATGCATATTCTGATGTGTATGATGTATGGCACTCACATCTGTCTTTCGCCTTGCTGACCTCAACCTACATTTACACTGAACTGCCACATAATCAGAAAGTCATTTGACAATGGCCAAACAGAACATGCAAAACTGTGGACATACCACATAAATCCCAACAGTGGACAGCATTTGTACCTACCCTTTGTAATGCTATATAGTCACCATACCTCGGTAATGTCCTGCTCAAAGTGTAGGAAAAGTGCCGAGGCCTACATGAAGGCCTTAAATATTGCACTGTTGTGCCTTGTCATTGGCTAATGAAAGTGCAATCCAGCTGTTCTGGATGCAATTAGCAAGTCTGAGTCATGGATTGGTGCACAGGAAATCACTTGTTATTGAGCATTACCTACAAAAGGCAAGCAGCTGCCTATGGTAAACAGGTCTGTATCTTGCTTTGCCAAGCCAGACTGTGATTTCAGAAGCATTTCTCTTCAGTATTTCTGCACAAAAGGATTACAGCACTCTACCAGGTATGTAATACAAGTCCTCATCTAATGGGACACAGATGGCAGGATGCAGTTATGGGGACTAGAGATTACAACAGTAGGCCTCTAATACATCTCTGGGAATGACATATTGCTCATAGTCTGCTGTCCAAAAGCTACAGGCATGCCTTTCAATTCTGCCTGCTGTGACTTAGATCATAGCTGTGGCCCTCTAACTCCCTCCTACAACAGTTGCCTTGTATAAGAATGCCACTGGATTGTGTGTTAGACATAGTGACAGTAAGTAGTGGTGGACACAGATGGCATATCACATGATGTGCTGTCATTCAGCTGCTCTCAGTCTATGAATGTCTCACAGGAATAGTTCAGATATTATACTGGTGACCCTGACTGTCCCTGATGTACTCTGGCTGGGTCACTGTTTTGTCTACATTCGTATCTCATCACTTGACAGCTATGGCTACCATACCTGACAACCCTGTACAGCAGGACTGCAGGTCATAGCCATTAGTAGTGGGGGGACACAGGCCCAACCTCAGTGACAAAGTGTACATATTGATCATACAAAGTAAGAGTATGAATACAGTAACAGATATTACTGTAGCATAAATGTTTTCTGAGGGTTCTGGTGTATGACAGCCAGATTCTCCACATTCTAAGAACAACCAAAAATTATTCTCCAACTGTTTGCCAGACATCCACATGTTTCTGGCAAAGGGGGGACATATATCAGGCACATGTACTAATTCCACAAACATCTGTGTATTGGAGAAGCAGGACACCTACAGGAAAGATACCCTACAGCATATTTGCATTGCTGTCTGTCATTGTGGCACATGGATGTTGCTGGATTATCCCCATATACTCAAAATAACAAACACCTATTTGTCAAACAGTGGCCGACTGACATGGTACTGGGATGTTGACCATAGGGGACACAACATAGTAGATGGCATTGATGGGAGTATAGACATTCAGCACACTCCATCATGGCACACAGGGACATAACCTGTATTTTAACTGTGTTGCTGATAGCCACATACGTACTGTGTTGATAGATGGCATAGTATGATGTGGGAGGTAGCAGTGCATAGTGCAGCCCAGTTTGGATGTGCGGGGTGTGTGATGTGTTCCCCTATTCTTGTCTTTTAGAAAGGATGTATAGCCGGAGGCACCCAGCATTTTCAGCTGTGGAAAATGATGTGATCCCGGATGCCCTCAAACTGAATCACGACATTCTGCTCTCCAGGACTTCCCAGAATCATAAGCAAGGTTCTGCACTGTGGGCTGACCTTGTCACAGCAGTCAACTGCATAGGGCTACAGGACAGAAACTATGAGCAGGTCCACCACAGGGTGATGGACATGGTAAATGCTGCATGGCAGAGAGCCGCTGCTGTGGCCAGGAACCATGCTGCCACTGGTGGAGGGCCTGCAGTAGTAGAACTACACTTGGCCACAGAGGAATTCCTGGCAAACCTGGGATCAACTACCAGCTCCCAAGCACCTGCCACCCTGTTGGGACGGTGGACTAATATTTAAAGTGTTTGCCTTGCAAACACAAGGTGCAGGGTTTGAATCTCACAAGTGACAATTGGCTAGGCTTAAAATAGCTCGCAAGGGCAGTTAGCTTAGTACTAATCTATGAACCTATGAACAAAAGTTAGTATGCTGGCATGGGACATCACTTCCTCTACTCTGACCTTAGATTTTGGGGTGGGAGGGTGGCCTAATGGTTAAGGTGTTTGCCTTGCAAACACAGGGTGCAAGGTTTTTGTCTCACAAGGGATAATTGGCTAGTCTTAAAATGGCTTGCAAGGGCAGTTAGCTTAGTACTAATCTATGAACCTATGAACCTATACATTGTGGAGGTGGGTGCCACAACATCCACAGCAGAGGACCATCCAGGTAAGCATTCTGTGTTCATCACTGTAATACTGTATCAGTATTGTGGCAGCCTCTGCGTACCAGTGCATGGATGTCAGGTCAATCTGCATTGGGGGTTGTTTGTAACGCACACTTGTGCACACATACTCAGAATATCAGCAACGTATGCAGTATCACAGTACTTACTGTACATGTTGCTATACGGGTCCACTTTTTAATTTTGAAAGCTCAAAATCTCGAGTTTTGAAATACAGAACTCAAAACATTGAGATTTTGGAATCTCGAAATTAAAAAGTGGGAAAAAAAAGCACCTCCCACACCCCCTGCAACTTAAATATACCATCTCCAAGATTGCGCTACAGTGAAGAGAATGGCAAGTAGAACAGAAGCATTACCGTTCTCTTCACAGTACCGCGATCGCAGAGTTGATATATTTAAGTAGAGGGTGTGGGGGCTGCAGGGGGCTTGCCCCCTGCAAAAATATTGTTTTACTTGTTTTTTTTTTTTTTGCTCTGCTTTTTAGTTTTGAGATTCCAAAATCTTGACTTTCTGGGATCGGTATTTTGAAAGTCGAGATTTTGGGCTTTCGAAATTAAAAAGTGGATCCTGCTATATGCACATATTATCCTGTAACAATGCCACATTGTTATTGCTGACAATATCTCTCCCTCACATTTCCATAGCTATGTCAGGTGTGGCTGGAGTACAATATCTTGTACCCAGTGAATGTAATACTGATTTTGTATGGATCATATATACCCTAAGAATGTTATGGGCTGCCATTTTGCTGTATACACAACTGATATGATGAGCCAGAGTACACTACTTATATGTTCATTCTCAGAGGGGTTAACTGAAGTACATTGAATCAGTAATCACAGTAGTGCATGTGTAGGAGCTGTAAATTATTTGCACTTATTTTTGTGAAGGTCCATGTAGTCTGCTATACAGGGGGCAATGGTATGCTAAAGACAGGTGTAGTGTGTTTTAGGTGTAGGTCTAACCCATACACTGACATACTGCTTATTTCACAGGTGTATAGTAGTGGCAACAATAACTGGATGTAGCTGCAGCACATGTGGTTTAATTGGCCTGTCTTATCTTTGTTTGTTGTAGACTGCTTGTGTGTTGTGCATGGGATCAGAAATAAGATATGGTATGTGTACTGCAGTTGTGGCACCTCAACTGTATATGTGTTTGTGGATCATCATACATAATAGTGCAGGTAGCAATGTACTTATTTTGTCTTCTTCCTCACAGGTGGCCATGGGCATTGGAATTTATCCCCCTTACAACCTGATGTCAGTATCTCTACAGCCTCTGATGATAATGCTTGCCATAGTGAAGCACATTTGGGGTTGTTGAGGGCTGAATCTGTCCCATGGGTTGACATCCTACTTCATCCCCCTTTGTCCCTGCACACAGTCAGTAGGCCCACAAATACCCAGTCCCCTCTGTCCACAGATATTGGACAGTCAGAGTGTGGCAGCATTGAACAGGAGAGTGTGTTGAAATTGGCATCAGCGAGTGTACAAACTGGCCATAGCCAGAGATCTGGTGAAGACCCACATAGGAAAATTGACAGGGGTGATTGAAGCAGGACTACTGCCTATCCACCACCTGTCACAGGTGTCACATCACATGTCACCCGATGCATGCCTTGGTCCATCATGGAGGCACAGGCACATTCTGAATGCAACACCAGGTGTATGCTCAGGATAATGGATGCATCACTGTATGACATCTGTGACTCCCTCCACCACATTGGTGATGCCATGCATCATTTCACTGATGTAGTGAACAGACAGTGGGGTGAAACATTTTTAGTCCTTGACTGCACATTGTGCTAGAACATGGGGTGGGAGTAGGGCATCGGACACATGTGCGTAGGTAAGCAACAACATCCACTGAGAGTCCACATGGCCGTGCACACTCACTCTCCCATAGTGGCAGTACCTCCAGCACTACAGAATGGAGGGTGCTGTCCACAACACGATGTGACAGGCCATGGGCACATGGTCTTGGGTGGTCCCATGAGGTACACAAGCCCAGCAGACACCAGTAACCATCAGCCACTAGTACTGCATCTGACCCAGGGCATGGTGGTGCCAGTGCCACTATTGGCACAGCCAGTTCCCATGTTCATGGCCAGAGATGGTAAACTATCCATTCTGCCATGTATCATCCATAGCTGTCCAACATACCCATGTGTAGGGCTGGCTTGACTGCATACGTACACACACTCATACATCACTGTCACATGCAGGTCACTAACAGACACACATGGCACCTCTCCATGGTCCAGCTGAGCAGCACCCCTTTGTGACTCCCACACACAATGTCAATTGTTTGGCACAGCCTAAGGCTCTGGCACCCTCACTCCACACCCTGTGCATGTGATGATACCTGTGCCACATCCCTGCCATCCACACCATCAATGCCGGGACATGCAAATATTTGTCTGATGAACAGGGTGACTATAGTACATTACATGACATGTTGTAGTGCAGTTGTGTTATACCATGACAGGTGCTGTATGCTGCGGTGTGTCATGAGTACACTTCATGGTGTTTGTACCATTGTTGCATGATGTTAGATTTGCAGTGGTGTTGCAGACAGGTGTTTCTCAGAACTTTGTATATTTCTGTTGCAGAGGAATGAGTGGTTATGCTGTGGAGACTTGGTGGCAGTACAGCAAATCAGGATGGCATGGTTGCAAAGTGGAAATATGACATCAGCAAGGAACAGCTGTATATGTGCATGGTTACCTAGGTGTGTATGTGTAGAACAGTGTGTCAGTGGCAATGGGGACAGACAGAATAATCCTGCATGCATACCCCATCACAATGCATCCTACCTTTGATACGTGCCACAAGGGTGTGTTCCATACCTACAAATGTAGGTGGTGGCAGAAAACATTTATGCCTAGTTAGATGTGGGCTATTTAGGGGCTACTCACAGGGCCTTAAAATGTATAACCATTGCGCACACATAGGCAAGACAGACACACTGCTGCATGGAGATAAATTTACACACACACACACACACACACACACACACACACACACACACACACACACACACACACACACACACATATAATACTACTTACTTATTGCATGCACCACAGAGCTTATGTGTTCTGCGAGTGTCTGCCTGCGCTGTTAAGGTAGATGACATCAGCAGGCCCTGTAAAGGAGGACAATGGGTGGGTTGACAGGGCCTGAAAATGTATAACCATTGCACACAGATAGGTGAGAGAGACACACTGCTCCAAGGGGGTATATTTACACACACACAGAGTTGCTCTTTATGAGATTAGGATGCCTGCCTATCTAGTAGTATATACTATACTACTACATATTTATCAGATGGGCAATGGAGCTTAAGTGTTCTGGTAGTGTCTGCCACTGCTCTTAAGATGGATGACATCAGCAGGCCCTGTAAAAGACGATGATGGGGGGGGTGTTGACAGGGCCTGAAAATGTATAACCATTGCACACAGATAGGCGAGACAGACACACTGCTGCAAAGGGGTATATTTACATACACACACACAGTTGCTCTTTTTAAGATTAGAACCACTACCTATCTAGTAGTATATACTATAGTACTATGTACTTATTGCATACGCCACAGAGATTATGTCTTCTAAGAGTGTCTGCCACTGTTGTTAAGGTGGATGACATCAGCAGCGGTTGACAAGGAGGCCACTGTTGTGGAAGACACTAGTCAGAGGGCCATAACATGATTGACCATTGCACAGACATAGGCATGTCTGTACTGCTGTATGGGAAATATGTACATGTACACACAAACAATGTGAGTGATGTGAGATTAGAACCCCTGGCTATCTACTATTACACACTACAGCTCACAATAGTACTTGCACTTGCCACTAGTTACATTTAGTGTACAAGTGGCTGCAGCACTACATCATTCTACACCTTTATGTGTGTGTGTGTCTCTCTCTCTATATATGTATATATATATATATATATATATATATATATATATATATATATATATATATATATATATATATATATATATATATATATATATATATATATATATATATATATATATATGTATATTAACTCTATATATATATATATATATATATATATATATATATATATATATATATATGTGTGTGTGTGTGTATATGTGCCATATACTGATAGAGAAGGGTAATCATGTCTGAGGGGGATAGGGAGAGACAGATACATATACATACCTGTCTGTATACACAGTGATTCACGTCTCAGTTCTTTAGGCAGATGAGCCATCAGACATGACTCAAAATTAGCTAAGTGTAGGAGGATGCCCAGTGTGCCCATCAGTAATTACAGGGTGACTCCAGGCCAGACCTACCTGTACTCCAGTACAGGATTTTGTGTGCTGCAGCCAATTGACTGCTGCACCTGATTCAACAGTCCAGCACCTCCCTGATATTATGTCCAAGGGATTCCCCAGCTGTGTTCTGCACATAATATCGGAGTCATACCTAGGGTGCATACAGATTGCAATTGACTGTACAGGTTTTTGCATCATATGTCTGGTACATTTTACATAGCATTGTGATTTTCTGGTACATGTGGCAAATCATTATAGAGTGATGTTACGTACTGATGAAAGACAGTTGATTTACTTACTCCATACACAGCAGGGAACCCATGCTACTGGATGACCTGTTATTCTCTGTACTGTCAACATTTATGTTGGCACTAGTTAATCCTTCTCCTTATATGTGGACCTTTTCCCACTCCAGTTCATGGCTTTTTCCATATTTCCAGCTCCAAGCAGTCATATGCATGCTGTGACTGGGGTGCATGATGTAATACCACATACAGGGTTACAGACTTCACACCTCTGACTTTACACATTTCGCAGTATGTCTAGCATTCTGCCAATATGTCTGCTCTGCTCCTCAGATAATGTGTTTTTTTTTGGTAATATACAACTACATGTTGCCCACTGACATGTTGTAGGTACTGACAAAGTTACATGATGTCCTGTACATCCTGCTGCTACTTTGACTTGTTACAACCTGCTGTTATACCAGCCACCTTCTAGGTTACTCAGTGCATGTGTAATGTCCATAGCTATGGCCCCCTGTCCCTCCATTCTCTCTGGCATTGTCCAGCTTTCTTGCAGTACAAATACTGACATATTGATAGTCTGTGGGACTCCTACCATACGAGTACCTCACATGCAAAATTGTAGGTGCAGTCAGCTTTGAACCATGAAAACCATCAGCCATGCTAATGTATATAGCCCACTAAGCTACACCAACCACCAGAAATTTAAGCTTAATTCCTGACACTATCAACAGCTGACCCCTGCATATTGAGGAAATAGGACATGTTGCCAGATTGTTTGGGACAGCCCTGGGATTGTGTGGTCTGCTGCTATAACCTTGCTAACATACTGTTACTGCAGTTGTATGGGAACATGGCTGTGTTGAGGGTAGGGGATTCTAGCATTGACAGTCATGCATCTGTCTTATGACCCCACCATTTGGCAATTCCCTTGCATAGTGCAGTGGGTTTGCTGCCTTGTGACCTACTGCATATTATAGGGCAGCCAATATTGGACAGAGGTCCTGTTGTCCCACATAGCTGTTAGTTCTCTGCAGGTAGCTCAGTAACCCACTCTATTCCCTTGCATACATGCAGCAGGTCCATACATAAAGTACCATAGTCTAGTACGCCATACATTTGTTGTAAAGAAGAGTGACTTACCTTGTGACTGCAGCAGTTGAGATAACAGTGCTTTACAAATGGCTCTGTCTGATGCACACAGTACACAGCCAATACACGGCAAGGTACAGGTTGTCTGGTGTGGCTGACATCCTTTTTACTATGTATGTGAGTTGGAGTGAGGTGTCAGTCCCTAGGACCCTAGGTTGTCAGTGCATGTGCTATGTGTTGCCTATTTGCCAAGGCCATGGCATACTGGGCATGCCTACATCTGCCTACACGAACAGGCTCAGGGGGTTCCTCATCCAAGTCCCCCTGTGGCTGTGGGGACCTTGGCACTAGTGGGGGCCTGTGTGTCCTTTCCCTGTGATGATCCATGCTGCAGCTGTTTCCACAGGATCATATTGTGTAGCATGGCACATACTGTGAACATCTGTGCACATGTGGCTGGAGAGTACTACAGGGCTCCACCAGATATAAAGAGACAGTTAAACTGTGACTTGAGCACCCTAAACACACACTATATGATGTTCCTAGTTTGTAGATGCACCTCATTATGGTATTCTTCAGTAGGTGTGTGCATATTTCTGATGGGCGTCATTATCCATGGGTCCAGTGCATAGCCAGCATCTCTCAGTAGATGGCCATATGGGATGTCTCCCCTGGCAAACATCTGGTACAGCTGTGATGCTTGGCACATATGGGAGTTGTGATAACTGCCAGGGCTGCCAGCACATGCACTCATGATAATGCCCTGTGCATTGCACATGACCTGGCAGTTGATGGAATGATACCCCTTGCAGTTGACTTAGACTCTACCCTCCTCACCGGGTGGTGCTTTGATGTGCACATTAGTGCAGTCTATGGCAACCAATACCCAGGGTAGTGTGCTACATGGAAGAAGAGACACATACTGCTGGCTCTATCTTCAGGGGTGCAGGGTAAATAAATGTGCTCACTGGCATGTGTTTGCATGGCAGCCAGGAACAGGTGGAGAACCTTGGATGCAGATGCCTGTGAGACCCAATCATGTCCCCATTGGTCTTTGAAAAGTACCTGTAGCTAGTATTCGAATGGCTACACATATCTTTGCTTCCACTGGGATGTGTTCCCCTCTGTTGCCTCTGGATCTGAGTTGAGTGTGGCAAAGCTCAGTGAGTTCTTGTAGTATGTCCCTGACCACCCTGTAGCAGTCTACAATCTCCAACTCATGTAGCTCCTGGAAGGTTACCCTGGTTCTGAACACTCTTCTTCTTCTCAGTCTAGGCATGTTGTCAGCACCAGCATCAGCACTGACCTCAGCCTCTAGCCCATACAGATGTAGCAGAGCAGCAGCAGTCCCTAGCATTCTGTCAGTTAAAATTCCCAAGTCTGTACTCCAATGGTGCAGAGTATGGGTGAAAGATCAGATTGTAGGGTTTATGCATGCTTAATAGTGGTGTGCTGCAGATGCAGCCTGTGTAATTGGCTGACTATGATGCATTCAACCTGCCAGGTATATCACTGAGGGGCTTGAATGGCCCTGTGTTAGTGGAACAGGGCTTATCAGTAATTTAGACATGCTTGGCTTTCCCAGGCTATTTCCTTTTTTTTAAATGCCTTCCCTGATAAGCACTGCAGTATGGCGTACAAACCTGAGGCACTGGTGTAAACACTGCTCAGCAGTCTGGATACACCCCCATGTACGGGCACACTTAGCATAGCTTAAACCAGCTAAAACATGTGTCCCACAGCTAACCAGAGCTTAGCAACACTAGACAAACACCCTTGCTTAGCTGAGCTGAGTGGTGCACAAACAGGCACCACTGAGCTCCAATCCACTTACACTTATTGTGACATATCCCCTTTTTATGTCAGCTATCTGTTCTACAGACACCAACATGGGTCTGGGGCTATATGGGTTTTATCTGCGGATACAGTGACCCATTTTTGCTATTCAATAATCCCAGCTTATTTGCATACAGATCCTTGCACATAAAACCTGGATACTTTACTATTCCAGGACCTGCCTTCTTAGCAGCCACTGAAATCTGCCATTGTATATATTGCATGCAGGGCACTATAATGCATTATTCTCACAATATGTCTTATTTTTTAGTTTTTTAACATTTTATTTTTTTTTTTTTTGCATAATGGCATGTTTGTGTGTTGCTGCGTGCTGCACAGATGTAAAATGGGTAAAAAAAAAGAATTGTTTTATATTATTTTGCATTAGTTTTTGGACTCACTGGGCATAGTTATGCACATATCTGTGCCTAACATTTCTGACTTTCTAATTGGTCTTTTATTGCTCCTGTTCAATTTTTACACTTCTGTACACGGTTATTTTCCATGTACACTTCTGACACAAACACAAGTTCTGCATGGATACCTATCTGCTTCCTGGATCACAAAACACCCTCATTTGCAGGAATTTCACCTGCTTATGAGGTGATTTGCATGCCATGGACACTTCCGTGTCCGCGTGCTTGTGCACACCACTACGTACTGTTTACTGGATCACAGAGCTGCTGGTTTTTGTGTTAGATCTGTGCCACTCTGCCTACATGGAAAATCACTCCCTGTAGGCTTTATTGAATTCCACTTACAATTATTTGCAATGCTTGGAGCTTTAGATGCTCTAAAGAACTACAAGATACAGAGGAAAAAAGCTGTATGAGTATAATGTGTTTTACAGTTTTGAAACCTATAATACATTTAGCACTGCCTCAAAGACAGCATCCAGTAATAAAGTTTATCTTAGGTATTCTAACAGTTTTAAAAGCTGTAATAGATTTGTGCTGACACACACAACAAAAAGTATGGCAGTGTGAAGTGCATTACAGCTTTTAAAGCTGTTTCACCTCCCTGCTCCTATTCTGCAGTGCTGCTGTTTATGGCCTAGCATGAGACTAGAGCATAGCAATAGTGAAAGATTAACTACTTTGTTAAGTATGTTTCTTGCATAATGAAGCTGTATTTCTTTTTTATTTCTTTGTGTAGTTAACAAAGACAGAATACAGAGCTACATGGGCATTTTAAAGACTCAGCCTGGAAGAGTGCTATCTGGTTCAGTGACTTGATGGGCTACAGAAAGCCACTTGCTAGTAGATCATGACCTTTATTCTCTCCATCATTAACTGCTAAACAATCTTCTGTGCTAAACAGCTAGACAGGTGCTTAACAATTTTACCTTCTTCACAGTTTTGTAGCATAATTGATGTACTTCACATACTGTAAGCATTTTGTAATATCAGAAAGGTGTCTAACTACTTTTGTTATGCACTTTTTGAAGCTATGTTCTAGTCCTAAGTTAGAGCAAACATGACAACAACCACAGAACAATGTCAGAAAGATTTAATAATGTTAAAGGTAGTAAAGCAGAAGTGAAGTAGATTGAAGTGTCTAACAGCTTCTAAAGCTGATTGCCTATCAGAAGTACAGTACTTCTGACCACTATCTGTTTGGCAGCATTAGTGTCTTACTGCTCTAAGAGCAGTAAAACACTTAACACTTCTACACTTTTCATTTTGTTCGTGTACTCCAAAAAATTATGGTGTTATCTGTTGTCAAAACAGATCTCAAAATTCAGCAATCCATTTCTCAAAATAAGAACAAGTTGGTTATGATTAGAGACCTGATGATACTCCTGAATATTTGGTATATGTTAGATAACAACATTTGATATTATTTCCTCCTGTACATAGCAAGGATATTCTGAAAGCCCGTCAAAGTTTCTTTGGGTTGATCATGGATGTTTTGTTAAGCAAACTCATAGCGGTGAAATTCTTGAAAAATCAAGGAGAAATGCCAAGAACAGTAAAACGTTGGAAAGAGAAAACTATAACTGAGGTCTGAGCCATCTTGCAGAAAAAAATGAGCATTTCCTGTTCTTTCACCATTATGAGTGTGTCTGTTGTTACTTCAGTCCAAAAGATCACATTATGATGCTTTGATATCTCTCATTGCACTAATCATGTTTGTGTCTGAAAGCTGTGTGACTTTGCAAATTGATTTCAACATGATTATTCAACTTCAAGTAATCTACTAACTGTATCCTTGTGTGATAAATGTTGCTGCTGGCTAATGTCCTTGTCTTTATTTTACAGTGTTCCAGACATTACTGGTTGTTTTTATAAGTAAGTCAGACAGGCTACTTCTGATATCCAGAAATTACACTTCTAAACATGCTTATCTGCACTTAGAAAGAAATCTGATTTTTTTTTTTTTTTTTCTTTCTCACTTTTTCATATCAGATTCTTCCATCTTTACCCTATTTTTAGCTCAACAAGCACACTTTACTCTGCTATTACTAAAGAGTCCTATTTTCTAAAAAGCCTGAATCGTTAATGTTTATTTCTAGTTTTGCTTAAATAAAAAAAATAGTAATTCTGGTATCTGGTAATTACTGCAACATGACAACTACAAATCATATATACAAAAATTCATTGCATTTGCCCAGAAAGCATTTCTGTGCTGTGTGCATTGACTTATATCAAACATCCCAGGACAGTTTTTTATTAGACTATGAAAGATGGAAGCTTTAGCAATACATGCCTGAGAAGTAACGTAATGGCCTTACTATCTATCCATCATGTTTCTACTTGAATACTCATAATGCTTTACAGTCCACCTCTGCTATGTTTAAAAGAGTGAGACAGGTAATTGTCAAGTTGTTCACAGTCTCAAGAGTATAGCTAGGAGAAATGAGAATGTGCATGCAGGATTCTCCAAGCTGAGCGGAAAAAAGAAACAAATGGTTACTGCAGAAGGTGATCACAAGTATTAAACTGGAACTCTGGTATATGCATTAACTGTCTGCAGCCACCCTTAATAGCTAATGTCCTGAGTTTCTTTTTAATGCAACTCTTTGCAGACTTTCAAAATGAGTTCATAACAGCACCTATATTCTCATAAACTAGACACTTTGCTGAAATGTTTGAGCCCGTAACTCTGATAACCACAATTAATTACTGGACTGATAAATACGGAGGATAAAACCATTATTTCTTTTTTGATGAAAATGTATGGACTCACCAGATGCAAGCACTATTTCTTTTAGGGAGTCTCAGAATACATAGTTTGTTCAGGAGCATTAGGAATGAGATATTCGGGACAGTGATCTTTGAAGTTTCTTAAAATCATATATCTAACAGCATTTATTTTCTCACTTACAAAGAAGTGGTAGCTTTTTGAGGCTTGGTGTGTGGCACAAACTACTACAACAAAAGTAGTTATCCTCTCTGCCCTCTTTTCAGTTCCTTCTGCTCTTGCTTTATTTCCAGATTATTTTAGTCATACCATTTTGCTGTTTGCAAGCTGTAGAAAATATGACCACAAGATGGCAATGGTATTCTGCTATTCAGTGCAATGTACTCTGAGTGTATATGCATGTGTTTTTGTGTGTGTGTGCATATAGTTATCTATCTATATATTGTATATGTATGTGTATATATACATATATATATATATATATATATATATATATATATATATATATATATATATATATATATATATAAACGTGGATGCAAAGCTACATTAATTACAGTTTATGGTAATGAGGCTCGGCTGTTTTTAGTTTGATGTGCGATCTAGCTATTGAAGTCTTAAACAGCTTTATTGACTCCTTTTCAGCTAGATCAATAAACATACCTCCTTGCCCATGAAAATGTATACTTCTCAGACCTGCTGCTAAAGTAAATTACATTTTTAATATACAACCGAGTGCTTTAAAATATTACAAGTCCCACAGAATCAAGGAAACAACTTTAGCAGACTGCAGTCAAGGAAAAGTACAAACGCATTTACTTAATAAATCTATCTGTTTGACTTGCCCACTAATTGCTAGTCTGAGCTGGCAAACCTTTATTTGTAGAATGCAGTTTGCAAAACTGCAACAGTTCTGTCTGCCAGAAACTTGAAAGTCACAGCTAAATCTAGTATTGAGAATGCATCTAAGAGATGTTGTCAGACTAGGTAAATCATTCCCTTCTATAAATGAACCATATCTGAAGATCAGATTAAGTGGTTCATGGTTTACAGGCAGGATTACCAGATTGGCTGTGACTATAAATCATGTATAACGCTTAAATGACATATAACTCTTTATTGCAGTCCAGCTCTTCTTATCTCTACTGATAATTTTAGCTGCAAAAAGGTACAAGACCTTATATCAATATTTTTTCTTCATGCAATTCATGAAAAGTCATAGCAATATTAAATCCATTATATTGGAATATACATTTGCAACATTTTTAGGACTCTTTTCAACAATAATGACTGATAAACTATATTTTGCTATATACTTTTTTTATCCTCTTTGCCTGATGGAAAACAACTCTCCCATTTCACAACCACTTTTGCAGCCATAGAAGCCATCACCTAGGCAGTTATCATGGATATTCTTAACAATGGTCTAAGCCTGAGGGATGCATGATCTGCATCAGTACATATTCACTATGCCTTCCCCATGCAGGAAATACCTCAGCTCACTCAAGTGGAAGCCTGTTGCTAAATGGTTTGGTAAGGAGTGCACTTGCCCCATGTGCCACCTCTTTGCCCGTCCTTCCTATTCTACCTCAAACAAGGTCACACCCAAGATGTTAATGACCACTGGACCACATATATTTACCAGGAATGTCTTACTGGGCATACCATACTCCTTTTCGATGGAGGTAGTGGTGGGGTGGGGCTCCAAAATAAGCTTGACACAGATAATGATGTATGATATTAGAAATGTCTTGGACCATCAAAGTCCAATCCAGCTTTATAATTATTTACTCTTATGTGTAACAACTAGATGTATAAAATAACAGTGTGAAGCCTTTAATTCTGAAATTGGATTCTTTTGTAACACAGCTATTCAAGTTAAAATACTCTGCATCTAATAGTTCTACACAATAATAAAGTATACATCTCTAGAAGTGGCTATGCAGGCTGCTTTGTTCATTTCAGTCTGTATTAGGCTTTGAAATTCAAATGGATATATATGTTTCTAGTGTTGCTGACTAATCGTATTTGCATTTATATGGATGAATAAAACCAGGCCTTTTTAAACCCAGTTGGCTATTGAGGTATGTAGCTTCATTTCATATTAATCAGAAGATAAGAAGATGTATTCTTTCACTGAAACTATATGAAAGTAATTCAAATTGTAGAGTAAGTTAAATGACAATCAATTTATAAACACAAATACTGACTCAAATCATTGCTAAAAGCATGCTTGCAGAGCTAGACTTATGCAAGAGTTCTCATAAATGAATGTGAATAACTTAAGGGTAACTTAAAGGTGGTATTTACTAAACAAGTAGGAATTCTTGTGATTTGTAGTGATATTTGTAGAAAGCCTTGACTTGTCATATTAGAAGTACACTGTTTACAACTAGATTTCTTACTTGTCTTTGTTGTTTTCAACTCCATCAGCATTTGTAATGGCTTTTGCTATTGTCATTGCTTTTATCCTATGGGCTACTTATTATGGGGCTGTACTTCCTTTTACCCTCAGGATTATAGAAAAAGATTTGGGAGTTCTACAGCTACTAAAGCCCCAACTGCTCAAATTCCATAAACTGAGAATCAGGGACTTGAGTAGCTGTAAACTCATCCAACCAGCTGTTTGTGCACCTCTGGTTAATATAAAATATCGTATTTTATTATCATTTCTGCATATTGTTCTCTATACTGTTGCTGAATTACTTTGCCTATCATTAATTTTATTTCATAACATGACTTGCTTTCTTTCTTTATATATTTGTGTACATGTATGTGTGTGTGTATACTGTATACATTATATAGTATACTGTTTTTATATATATATATATATATATATATATATATATATATATATACATATACATATACATATACATACACGTATGTATGCATATTATACATATGAGTTTATAATGAAAATGAATAATTGCAGGTGAGTTTGACTGAAGCACAAAACATCAGACAAACTCACCAGTAATTATCATTAACCACCTCTAAAATTTTAGAAAAAAGTTATTGCGCAATAGGTTAGATTTGCAATTATGAAAAGTTAAAAAAAAAAAAAAAACATTTCTTTACATGGGGGGAGGGCTCCATCCCCAGAGCCCCAGACATTAAATATACTAACTCAATGGTCACACAAACTTGATAAAAGGCAAAACCCCTTGTATTATGAAACGTTCAATGTAATAAACTTTGACTGCTAAATAATTTGACGAACTGTACCAGCAACAAAAAATAGCTACCCTTTCTCCATGTGAAAAAATGTGTTCAGTGATAACTTCTAATAGACATGCATGTGTATATCTATATATATATATATATATATATATATATATATATATATATATATATATATAACCCACGCCTGGGTGTGGGTAATGCTAAATTTACCCATGGTTGGCGTGGTTTGGTCCCGGGCGAAGCCCGAGGACCAAACAAAGCCAACCGTGGGTAAATTTTGCATTACCCACACCCAGAAGTGGGTTATTGCTATTATACCATGACATTATTTAAGAAAAACTATTACTTTTCTTAAATAATGGCATAGTATAATGCCTGTTTACTGCCCTTCTGCAGATGTCTGGCATCCGCGGCAGTTCTGATGTACTGCGCCTGCGCAGTACATCAGAGTTGAGCAAAAGCAACGGAGAAAGCAAGATCTCCGTTGCTTTTTTTTTAGTGTCTCGCTATGTTAAATGAGTTTAACATAGCGAGACAGTTTTAAAATAAGCAACGGAGATGTCCGTTGCTTATTTTAAAACTGTCTCGCTATGTTAAACTCATTTAACATAGCGAGACACTAAAAAAAAGCAACAGAGATCTTGCTTTCTCCGTTGCTTTTTTTTAAAACACTGTCTCGCTATGTTAAATGGGTTTAACATAGCGAGACAGCTTTAAAATAAGCAACAGAGATCTCCGTTGCTTATTTTAAAGCTGTCTCGCTATATTAAACCCATTTAACATAGCGAGACAGTGTTTTAAAAAAACAAGTTATACTAATGGAAAAAAGTCCGGGCGACCGGACCTTTTTCCATTAGTATAACTCGATTTACAATGGGCACGCTGGCCAATCAGCGTGCATATTTTAGGGGGGTCATGGTATAATATATATATATATATATATATATATATATATATATATATATATATATATATATATCATTATAGCACCTATCCTGTAATCTGCTGTGGTCTATGTCACATTTCATTATAGCTGTGATGCCTAATTCTGAGTAAAATGTTTGTAAGCAAATCCTGGAGAGGCATAGCAAATGTCAGCAACCAGGTTATGGACATTGCAATAATGCATTTTTGCAGAGGGCATATTGCTCCACCATTGTTAATTGTTTTGTCATTTATGTCTTCAGTAATATGGATGCATTCTGAATATAACTGTGCAGAATGAATGTTCTGTTTTATGAAATTTTTGTTTGGCAAAATTGTTCGTGACTGAATTGACAGAAATCCATTCCATCAGAAGAAACTTTTTAGGCCTGGCAGTTTTTAGGAAACCTATCTTTATTACACAATAACCAAGCTCTTATTCTGAGGATAGCATGCTGTAACGTCAAAGAGTTATAATATTAGGTGGAGTCCAGGAACAATAAATGACTACCAGGTAAATGCTCATCCAAT
Source organism: Protopterus annectens (assembly GCF_019279795.1). Taxonomy (NCBI): domain Eukaryota; kingdom Metazoa; phylum Chordata; order Ceratodontiformes; family Protopteridae; genus Protopterus; species Protopterus annectens. The sequence goes on from NC_056744.1 coordinate 989,026,788, forward strand.
CAGCAAAATGGACCTGCTGTTTCTTTTTTTTGTGCTTTATTTTTTTATCATCATACTATGATAAACTGCTATCCAGAAATGTGGTATAGTCTTTACTTTACATCTCTCCAGAATGCATAGCCATATTTAAGTACTTGATAGGATGTGTTTGGTGATTCGCAACAACACATTTATTAGAAATGTAATATGACTACAATTTTATATGTTCTTTTTAAAGATTCAGGCTTGCTTTTGTGTGGCTGACTAAGTCATTTTGTCCTGAATTATATCATAGCGAACATACAACTGAAAAGTTCAGTTATCCAGTAAGGAACATACATTTTTGCCTTAAGTATTTCAGATTGTTGTATAACGACTGCATAATAATGCATGTGTGCCTGTCATGCTGTATATGCATGCTATATTATTCAGCATGATTGAAGTGTCTGCTCTATTGTATTACATATTTTGAATGAATTAAAGTTCTGTACTTTTGAGGTCTCCACTGAAAATTAAATAGTTATGCAGTCTAGGAATAATACTTGTTAGTTAAAATACAAATAATTTAATTAGGAAATTAAATTAAGACCACAGCATTCAGGATTATCTACTGGCCTGCTAAGAAAGGGATCAGCTGGATTCTGTATAATGATTAGCCTATGTAATTTTGATAGATTTATGCTCTTTAAATGTTAAGTCATTTAGCACAATGAAATTAAATGAACAATCTTTCAAAAAAAGGTTAATTTTGCTGGTTTATCATATACACAGACAATGTGAACTAAACACTGGATCATGCAGTCAATGAAGAAAAATGTTGTTTTCCTAAGGATGCTCACTACCAATAACCATATTGCATCTACAAGGACAAGCTGCATTGCTGCAGTAGGAAAGACATTTGTAGGCAAAAATGGAAATTCCCTGGAGACATAAAACTAGTAAATTTAGATAACAATTTTTAATAAATTAAGTAAATATGTTTGCAAAGCTCCTTAATATAGTTTCAAAAGTTCAATTTTTATTTCTGTTGAAGTAAGATTGCTAATAAGAGTGGAAAACTAACATCACTTATTTTTAAGTATTTGAATGAACTTATGTATATTGTGACTCTGTTTAAAACATATCATTGTACAGAATGCTGAAACATCCTGTTTCAGATTTTGATCTTAAAGTATGTTTATAAGCAGACTGTTATAACTCAGTAGGCCTCTCTTAAAAAAATGGGGAAAAAAACTATGACACAGATTCATAATGATTAGCTTTGCTGATTTACAATGTTTGATTTTCTGTCTCATTTCTCATATGACTTTGCTATATGTGTAATTGGAACATCTATCTTACATCCATGTGAGTCTTTGCTGAGTGCTTTAATTTCCTCCCTCATACCAAGAATGTGCAATATGTAAACTGACAGTCTTCCAAATTGTCCATTAGTGTGCGGATGAGTATGCATCCTGCAATGGGCTGGCACCTTGTTCAGAATTACTTCCTCTGAAATGTACCCAGTGAGTACACATGAGTATGCATCCTGCAATGGGCTGGCACCTTGTTCAGGATTACTTCCTCTGAATTGTACCCAGTGAGTGCACATGAATATGCATCCTGCAATGGGCTGGCAACTTGTTCAGGATTACTTCCTCTGAAATGTACCCAGTGAGTGCACATGAGTATGCATCCTGCAATGGGCTGGCACCTTGTTCAGGATTACTTCCTCTGAAATGTACCCAGTGAGTGCACATGAGTATGCATCCTGCAATGGGCTGGCACCTTGTTCAGGATTACTTCCTCTGAAATGTACCCAGTGAGTGCACATGAGTATGCATGCTACAATGGGTTGGCACCTTGTTCAGTATTACTTTTTCTGAATTGTACCCAGTGAGTGCACATGAGTATGCATCCTGCAATGGTCTGGCACCTTGTTCAGGATTACTTCCTCTGAATTGTACCCAGTGGGTGCACATAAGTATGCATGCAGCAATGGGCTGGCACCTTGTTCAGTATTACTTCCTCTGAATTGTAACCAGTGAGTCCACATGGATATGTATCCTGCAATGGGCTGGAACCTTATTCAGTATTACTTTCTCTGAATTGTACCCAGTGAGTGCACATGAGTATGCATTCTGCAATGGGTTGGCACTTTGTTCCAACACAATAAAAGTGTCCAGCACTCCTTGACCTTGAACTGTATTAAGTATGTAACTGGAGTATGACTGACTGAATGAATAATACATTGTAATGTCGTCAGAGTTGGTGAATCATGTGATCTCACATGTCCTCTTTGTAATCTGTTATTTTCTATATCCACCGATTCTTTGATCCTTTCCATCTATGATACTCCTGCTGCTCTTTTGTCCCCACTGTCTCATGCTTTTCAGATTGTTTCTGCTTCATGAGTGACATAGCTTCTATCCTTGTGGTTAAGGATTTTCTTCTTTTTTTTTCTTTCTTTAGAAAAATTTGTAACACCCAAACAGCATTTGTAGATTAAATCATATCTCATATTTTATAATATTTTCTCTTTTTTACTATATTGTCTTGTAGGACAGTTTTCCATGTACTCATGTTTATTTCTTCAGTCAATAAGTATTTCACATAAATATCTCCTTATAACCCTTTAAGAAGTGTAGAAATATAGGATCTGTATTTACATGGTTCTTTATGCCAATAAAATAACATGTATAAAAAAGCTAACAGTTTGCCCAAATTACTAAAAATAAGATTATAGCCATGATATGCATGTTTATGCAAAAAACATTCAGTTGTTTTTTTTTTTTTGTGAAGGGAACCACTGATTAAAATACAGGAAAATTCCACTTCTCTAACTGTAATACATTAGCAAAATTAAGACATCGTCAAACATACAATAAAAAAATAAAAATGAGATAAAACTATAAAATGAAAGAAAAATACTCACCCTCCTTGCCTCCTCCATGGCCTTCTTCTTCTTTTGGTTGCTCCCATTAGGGGTCTCCATAGGGGTTACTCATCTGTTTCCATTTCTTCCTGTCCTCTGCATCTTGCTCTGTCACACCAACCACCTGCATGTCCTCTCTCACCACATCCATAAACCTTATCTCAGGCCTTCCTCTTTTCCTGTTATCTGACAGCTTCATCCTTAGCATCTTTTTCCCAATATACTCTGCAACCCTCCTCAGCACATGTCCAAACCAATGTAATCTTGCCTCTCTGGCTTTGTATCCAAACCTTCCAACCTGGACTGACCCTCTAATATACTTATTCCTAATCCTGTCCACCCTCGTCACACCCAATGCAAATCTTAAGATCTTTAACTCTGCCACGTCCAGCTCTGACTCCTGCCTTTTTGTCAATGTCACTGTCTCCAACCCATATAAAATAGCTTGTCTCACTACCCTCTTGTAGACCTTCCCTTTCACTCTTACTGGTACTCGTCTGTCACAAATCACTCCTGACACTCTTCTCCAGCCACTCCATCCTGCCTGTATTCTCTTCTTCACCTCTCTTCCACACTCAACATTACTCTGAACTATTGATCCCAAGTATTTAAACTCATCCACCTTCACCACCTCTACTCCTTGCATCCTCACCATTCCTCTATCCTCCCTCTCATTCACATACATATATTCTATCTTAGTCCTGCTGACCTTCATTCCTCTTCTCTCTAGAGCATATCTCCACCTCTCCAGGGTCTCCTCCACCTGTTCCCTACTCTCACTACAGATCACAATGTCATCTGCAAACATCATAGTCCACGGGGTTTCCTGTCTGATCTCGTCTGTCAACCTGTCCATCACCATTGCAAATAAGAAAGGGCTCAGAGCTGATCCTTGATGTAATCCTACCTCCACCTTAAATGCATCCATCACTCCCACCACATACCTCACCGCTGCCACACTACCCTCATACATATCCTGTACCACTCTTATATACTTTTCTGACACTCCCGACTTCCTCATACAATACCACAACTCCTCTCTAGGCACCTTCTCATATGCTTTCTCTAAGTCCACAAAGACACAGTGCATCTCCTTCTGACCTTCTCTGTATTTCTCCATCAACACTCTCAGAGCAAACATCACATCTGTAGTGCTCTTTCCTGGCATGAAACCATACTGCTGATCATTAATCATCACCTCCCTTCTTAACGTAGCTTCCACTAATCTTTCCCATAACTTCATGCTATGACTGATCAATTTAATCCCTCTGTAGTTACTACAGCTCTGCACATCACCCTTATTCTTACAAATCGGTACCAAAACATGTTTCTCCATTCCTCAGGCATCCTCTCACTTTCTAAGATTTCATTAAACAATCTAGTTAAAAACTCCACTGCCATTTCACCTAAACACCTCCATGCTTCCACTGGTATGTCATCTAGACCAACAGCCTTGCCATTCTTCATCCTCTTCATAACTATCCTTACTTCCTCCTTACTAATCCACTGCACTTCATAATTCACTATCCGCACATCATGCAACCTTCTCTCCCTCTCATTCTCTTCATTCATCAGCCCCTCAAAGTACTCTTTCCATCTGCTCAACACACTCTCCTCGCTTGTGAGTACATTTCTCTCATTATCCTTTATCACCCTTACCTGCTGCACATCTTTACTAGCTCAGTCCCTCTGTCTAGCCAATTGGTACAGGTCCTTTTCTCCCTCCTTAGTGTCCAACCTTTCATGCAACTCTTCATCCGCCTTATTCTTAGCCTTTGCCACCTCTCTCTTTGCCATGCACCTCATCTCCTTATACTCCAGTCTATTTTCTTCATCTCTCTGACAATTCCATTTCTTCACCAGACTTTTTCTCTGTATACTCTCCTGTACTTTCTCATTCCACCACTAGGTCTCCTTGTCCTCCTTCCTCTTTCCAGATGTCACACCAAGCACCTTTCTAGCCATCTCCCTTACTAGCTCTGCTGTAGTTACCCAGCTATTCGCTAACTCTGCACTGCCACCCAGTGGCTGTCTTAACTCTTCCCTGAACGCCACCTCACAATGGGTCTATATTATAACATTGAAGTCTTACAACTTTGAATGTTATAATATCGAACCCAGTAGGGTGAAAACCAGAAAACCGAACAATCAGTCCCTGGGAAAAAATTCCCTGTTTCAACAAGCATACACACAACACAAGCACACCAAAATAAATAATCCACACACACACACTTCACAAAACTCTGCACTTAACCATACATACACCATTAGCTATCCACTTACCTTAACCCATCCCTAACCCTAAGATCCATCACTATCGCACACTCTCTTTACTTGCTCCCTAACCCTAACTCAACTACCCCACCCTAACCCTCAAGTCCACACAATTGCACACTTACCTGACCCATGCCCTAACCCTAACTCACCTAACCCATGCCCAATCACACACTCACCTTCGTTCGCACACTTACCTTAACCCAGTCCGTAACCTTCGCTCCACAGTCAAGGAAATAGCGAAGCTGCAGAAACGGCCCACCAAATACTTTCCCTAGGAAAGTATTCGGTGTTCTGCAGCTTCGCTATTTCCAGCGTTCGCTCTACTGGGTTCGATATTATAACATTCGAAGTTGTAAGACTTCGATGTTATAATATAAACCCCTCTCACAATTATCCTTTTTTAATTTCCACCTTTTGATCCTTGGTGCTGCCCTCACACTCCTCCTCCTCTTCTTGATTACCAATATCATCCTACAAACCACCGTCCTATGCTGTCTAACTACAATTTCCCCTTCCACCATTTTACAGTCTCCAATCTCCTTCAGACTGGCCCTTCTACATAAGATATAATGCACCTGTGTGCATCTTCCTCCACTTTTGCATGTCACCCTATGCTCCTCCCTCTTGTTAAAATACATATTCACCACAGCCATGTCCATCCTGTTTGCAAAATCCACTACCATCTGACCTTCTGCATTCCTTTGCTTGACACCATACCTACCCATCACTTCCTCATCCCCACTCCCTTCACCAACATGCCCATTGAAATCTGCTCCAATCACCACTCTCTCACTCTTGGGTACAGTCATCACCACTTCATCCAACTCACTCCCAAATTTTTCTTTTTCATCCATCGCACACCCAACTTGTGGAGCATATGCACTAACAACATTCATCATTACACCATCAATTTCCAGCTTCATAAACATCACTCTATTCGACACTCTTTTCACCTCCAAAACACTCTTAGCATACTGTTCCTTCAGGATAACCCCTATGCCATTTCTCCTCCCATCCACACCATGATAAAACAATTTGAACCTGCCTTCAGTACACCTAGCCTTGCTCCTCTTCCATCTGGTCTCTTGCACACACAATATACCAACCTTCCTTCTGTCCATCATATCAGCTAGCTCTCTCCCTATACCAGTCATACTGCCAACATTCAAAGTTCTGACCCTCACTACCACAGTCCTAACCTTTACCTGCCTTCGGGCATGTCTTCCCCCTCTTCTCCTCCTTCGGCCAACAGTAGCCCAATGTCTGCCAGACGCAACCCTCCCCATTTATCCGGGCTTGGGACTGGCATAAAGAAATGCACTGGCTTGTGCATCCCCAGTGGCTGGGTTTTTGCCTCCTCCTTGGCCTGTTTTCTCAAATTATATTTACAAAATTAATAGCTTCCTATCCATATAATATCACCAACAAATAGTCAGAAAAATGATTTAGAAAATTATACATTCCAACAACTCAAAAAAAAAAAAAAACAAATCTTTTGGCAGCAGTTGGAGTTAAAAATATCCAAAGATAGTTCCTGGAAACACCACATATCTTTTGAAGAGGCACACTTTAGGAGAACTCTTTTAATCAATTCACATGAAAAGTAAATTATTTTCCCACCAGGTTATAATCCTTAAACATTTTACCAGATATACAAATGATATTCTGCTTTCCAGCAACCATGCTATCATAATTAAATTTAAAGCAAGCTATTTGACTTGATAGGTGCTAAATATACAAACTGTTATAAACTGGATGACATGGTTGCTTTAAAAACATATTATACCATGACCCCCCCAAAACGTGCATGCTGATTGGCCAGCGTGCCCGTTGTAAATCGAGTTATACTAATGGAAAAAGGTCCGGTCGCCCGGACTTTTTTCCATTAGTATAACTCATTTTTTTAAAACACTGTCTTGCTATGTTAAATGGGTTTAACATAGCGAGACAGCTTTAAAATAAGCAACGGAGATCTCCGTTGCTTATTTTAAAGCTGTCTCTATGTTAAACCCATTTAACATAGCGACAGTGTTTAAAGCAACGGAGAAAGCAAGATCTCCGTTGCTTTTATGTCTCGCTATGTTAAATGAGTTTAACATAGCGAGACAGTTTTAAAATAAGCAACGGAGATGTCCGTTGCTTATTTTAACTGTCTCGCTATGTTAAACTCATTTAACATAGCGAGACAAAAAAGCAATGGAGATCTTGCTTTCTCCGTTGCTTTTGCCAACTCGATGTACCGCGCAGGCGCAGTACATCAGAACTGCCGCGGATGCCAGACATCTGCGGAAGGGCAGTAAACAGGCATTATACTATGCCATTATTTAAGAAAAGTAACAGTTTCTTTTCTTAAATAATGTCATGGTATAATAGCAATAACCCACTTCTGGGTGTGGGTAATGCTAAATTTACCCACGGTTGGCTTTGTTTGGTCCCTCGGGCGAAACCACGCCAACCGTGGGTAAATTTAGCATTACCCACACCCAGGCGTGGGTTATTGCTATATTATTCAATAACAGACTTTTTTTTATAAATTCAGTAATTGATGGGGTGTAATTGAATTCAACTTTTCTTGGTTTCATTCAGTAAAATTTCTTTGAAATAAAAACAATTGATAATTAATGCATGTTTCATAAAATTTAGGAAGTAGTCATTTGAGAAAAAATTCAGGTAATAAATAATGACAGCAATGTGAAAAGTTTTATGTATGCACATACTGTAAGCACTTGGTCATAAAGATGAATTGAAATATTGTGATAGTTATGTTATCTTGTAATCATGATAGATTCAGGAGAGATTCGCTTTTTATAAAAATGCATGATGAAAATGACAGAGAAATAGGGTTGCTACATGAAGGCAGGCATGCATGTCTTGAGTTATTAGAATATGTATGACCTATGTTGCCTTATGATAGAGTAGATACTTCTGGCTGAGTGTAATCTGAAGATGATTTCAGCTCAAGCAGTTAGCACAAAAGAAGTTTCTAGAAACCACTAGAAATATATGAACATTCTGAAAAGAAAATAGTTTGTCTCTCTTTTTCTTTCTGTTGGTAGAACCTGAATACAGAGTCAATACTGTTAAGAATTGTGTTAAAGTGCCTGCTGTTTGTATAACTTACTTGAAACTTTGTAAAGAAGACTAAAGCTTCTTTCTAAAAGTAGATAACTGCTTTGTTTCAAAGGTCAGTCTGGATTGAACCTGGTACTATATTGTGATTAACTGTTAATCTCTTCTAAAGGAATGGACAAGGAAAAAAATGTGTTCTTTCAGTTACAATGTGAAGAGAGGCAGTTTTTCCCATGTTTCAAGACCCTTGTTTGAGCAAAATAAAATGAAGCTGCATTATTTAAAAGTCTATGGGCTATGGTTGATAGCAATGATTACTATAAACTGGGAATAGAAAAGTTTAGCTTAGCAGTTGTAGCTTTGTCACATAGAGGTTTCAGTGAAAGGTGGGGAGGGGTGTTATCCACTAAATCGGGGGAATGGAGTGCAAAGAAAATTTCAGTTTTGAGAAGTAGTGATTTTCACATGAATCACCCCCCACACCCCCTAACTAAATATACCAACTCCAAGATCACACTACCATGGAGGGTAAGGGGCAAAGTTCAAAAGGATGGCCAAGCGGTTACTTACCTCGCATGAAATGTCAGTGTTCCGGATGTTGGTTTTCTGGCGAAGTCAGTGTCAGGTAAGTGAGAGGTCGGTCTACTGAAGTAGACCCATATATATGTATATATATATATATATATATATATATATATATATATATATGATAGATAGATACACACATATGTATGTATACACATATATACGTGTCCACTTTTAAATCCCGAAATACCAAAATCTTGAGTTTTGAGATACCAAACTCAAAACATTGAGATTTTGGTATCTTGAAACTTAAAAGTGGACAAAAAAAAAAAAAAAAACAGCCACAGCAAAAATAATGTGTTTGCAGGGGGCCAAGCCCCCCTGCACCCCCTACACTCCCCCTGCTTAAATATACCAACTCCGAGATCGCACTACAGTGAAGAGAACAGTAGTGCATCTGTTGCACTTACCGTTCTCTTCACTGTAGGGTGATCTCGGAGTTGGTATATTTAAGTAGGGAGTGTGTGGGGGGTGCAGGGGGGTTTGCCCCCCTGCAAACACATTATTTTTTTTTTTTTTTGTCCACTTAAGTTTCGAGATACTGAAATCTTGATGTTTTGAGTTCGGTATCTCAAAACTCGAGATTTTGGTATTTCAGGATTTAAAAGTGGGCCCATATATACATATATAACCTGATGTTTGAAGTGAGTCAGATAGTAAAGAAGATGGAGATGAGAATGAAGTCTAAATGTGTGATCCTAGATTTTGGGAGTGCATATGATAAGGTCCCAAGAAGGGCTGATTTGTCCCGTCTTGCAGTGGTTCAATATCCCAGAAACATTGTTGAATTTGTGAAGGCTATGCACAAGGTCTCAATGACTGAGGCATGAATAGTGTTCAAACTCACAGAGGGGTTTCCAGTGGGAATGGGTATGTATCAGGGTTCAACATTCAACATGCGTTTGTTCATAATGGTGATGGAGTACATTAGCAAATAAGTAAAATTGAACAGAAAACTAACATAAACAGGCAATTTGACATCACAGGTAAATTATAAGCAGAAAATTCAGCAAATGATAGATGAATAGGAATGCAAAACTGAAGGCACATAGAGTGAAACTTGAATAAAGACAAGACAGTTGTCATGGCAACAAGTGGGCAAATCAGAAAAAGCTGAAAAGTGAGGTAGAAGGGAAACTAGTGGAACAGACAGCTTCATGTATTTCAGAGGATGGTTGAGGACATGGGAAGTCTGAATGTAACGGAAGTCTGAATAATGTGGTCAGACACAGAATCACATGGTCTGTATATCATTGACTCAATGTGCTGGGGAAGTGTGTGGCAAGAATGCCAAAAAATAAAAATAAAAAGTTAAGTGAGAAAATAACGGTGCAACCATTCCTTCTGTATAGTACAGAAACCTGGGTGGTGAAGGATATAGAGCAGCTGAAGAAGCTAGCTGTGATGGAGATGAGGTGCCTGAGATGAGTTGTAGGATGCAGTCTGTGGGACAGATGAAGAAAACAGCATATAAGTGTAGAAGCCAAAGTAGCTCCAATTGCAGAAAGGGTCAAATAGTACAGATTACTGTGATTCAGGCATATGTACAAGTAAGTAGAATATGACTTGGTGAAGAAGAAAGGTACTTTTCTGTTATCGGGGCAACACTTGCAAAGAGAGCTGCACTTAAGACATTGTTGTTTGATGGTATTTACTGACTAACTTTAGGCCTCTCGGCGAGTTACCAGAAAATCAAAAGTTGTACGATGGAGGGGATGAACATTTAAGGTGAAAATCAGGAAAACTTTAAATGTATGTATTACAAGACACTGTTAAAGAAAATGTGCACACATCATCACTGCTGTTAAGCAGCTGTTATGGCACTGTCAGTGAATAAGTCCCAGCCAAAATTTAGCCCAAAAATATGGGTTGTTGTGCTCTATGCGGTTAGCAAAACAGCACTGTTTTTTTTTTTTCAGGAGACAGATCGTAATAAATCAGAACAGTGATTTTCCTCTGACAGGTTTGCACTTAGAACCAACTACTTGCATGTTTTCCCCAAACCAAGACTTTTGAAAACTGTGCGCTTATTATGGAAGTAAGACATAAAATTGGCTCACATTACTTGAGAATACAATGCATTGTAATGCAAAGAAAGTGCCAGAAACCTTGCCTGTTAACTTACAGTGACACACTTGTACCAATATAAAATTAAAAGACACGAAAAAGTGTAAGCAACCAGATACTTAACTATGGGCCAGGCACAGTGAACATTTCACTCATTAAACACCAGTTACTGACCATGCACTGTACTGTTTAGGTGCACACCTCTCAATTATCATGATTTTCGCAGAACGTCAAGACTTTTGCATCATATTTTTTGTCTGTCCTCCCTCATAGCTCTCAACCTTCTATGTCCAAAATGATGAATCTTAACCCTCGTAATGAGAATCAAATTGGAAAAGTGTGGAACACTTACGTCATCCACCACGTGTGGATAAAACAACTTGAGCACAGCAAGTGACACCTGCTGACACTTCACATGTACATTAAAATTACGTGCCAAGTTCAGTCTCTGCTGCTATTTGCAAAAAGAGAGATATTATTACGCATTTACGGTTTAAAAACAGAACGTACGGCATATAAAGTGTAATTCTTTCAGGGAGGGGGATTACTAACATGCACAAAGGGAGAGAAAACCTTTTATAGGTATTCTGATACAAAACATTCACTGTGAAATCATTGCAAGCACGTTTTAACATTCGAATCACTCTTTACAAGTGTTGCCCTGATAACAAAAAAGTACCAAAAGAAAATTTTGGAGAGACAAGAGGAAGTCAAGAAAAAATGAGGATGTCCAGTAAAGAAAGAGATGGATGGATTACATGGAAGAAGACCTACAACAGGCATGACTGTCAAAGAAAGTAGGTGTGTGGAACTGAAGTGAGAGAGGTAAAGGAAAATGGGAGGCCCAAGTGATGATTTACACATACACACACACACACACACACACACACACACACACACACACACACACACACACACACACACACACACACACACACACACACACACACACACACACACACACACACACACACACACACGTACACACACACACACACACACGGGCACACACACACACGTGCAGACACACACACACGTGCGCACACACACACACACACACACACACACACACACACACACACACACACATAAAATATATATATAGATATACAAGTGCATGTGTGTCTGCTTGTACAAGTGTCATTGTGACAAATTTGTAATATTACCATGATCAAGTTTGTTTACATGTTACAATGAAATAAAATAGTCACAGCAGCTTTGGGTATATATACAATACATAGTTGGTTAATTAAGTTCTTAAAATAGGTTTATTGCAATAGTGCATATTAAACCCCTGCTAGCCAAGTATGTGTTCATAAACAAAACTTAAATAAAAGTCCTTTTATATACAGTTTCTGTTTGTCATTATATATTTTGGTCAAAATAAAAAGAAAAAAAGTATCAGTACTTTATGGCTGTATGAGTTTGTACTCCTATACAAACACATACACTGGGGTACTGTTGACATGACAGGACACATATTATTGACATGCCATGTAACCAGCAGTAGATGTTTACGTTTCAAAGATTGCTCAAAAGATTTAAAAGCATAACCTTTTCAGATTAGGTTGTTGAAGTTTTAAATATAGCATAACAGAAGTATAATACTCAAGACAAATAATGAAATGGAAAACAACCTGACAGAGGATGTTGAGTCAAAACATCTGAGTACTAAGGGCAGTGACTTTATCCCATCCCTGGAAGAAAGGCTCACACGCAGATCTGACAGAATCCTTTTAAACTTCCCTCAACATAAAATGCACTGGAGCAGATAACATTCCAGAAACTGATGTGTCATACCATCTTATAATACCTTATAATACATATAAAAAAGTATTTTAACAAAATGTGTGTACATCTGAAACTGGTATCCAAAACAGATTAAAAGTAGGGCTTCATCATGCCATAATTCTTATATACATATATATATATACATATATATATATATATATATATATATATATATATATATATATATATATATATATATATATATATATATCATTTTTAATAATATAGCATTGCTACATAGTATACTTGGAGGTGATAATATTTAGAATGGCCTTTTTAAACATAAGGCAGTCATATTATTATTGAGATACAAGAGAAAAATATTACAGAAACAAATGTAATATTCTTTATGTAATGAATGATGCTAGACTTCAGAAAGAGGAATATAATGCTATTTTGTAAAACTTTATAAATGAAGAGCAGCAAGGCACCAGAGGTGGAATTTTATTATGCTCTGAGCATATTTATTGTACAATGGATAAATGAAACGCTTTGATCTGACACTCTGACCTGTACATTAGATGTTGCAGATCACGTGTTAGCAAATACTAGTTGTCCAGGTCCCCTTCAATAACACATCACACCAAATAATATTTGATAACCTTTATTAAACTTCTATAACATAACTTTGGTCACCAAAATTAATTATAACTGGACATAGTATAGTTGGTTCTAAACACAGCATAAACATCCTTGTAATGTAATGTTAATCAGGACAGTGTACCTACTCCTCCTGCCCAGTAAGCAGCATCCATACCTTTGCTCGCTTACTTTACTTATGAAGCAGCGTCCATACCTTTGCTCGCTTACTTTACTTATGAAGCAGCATCCCCATCTCATTTCATACACCATTCATTGAATTACCTTCCAACCAAATAAGCAGCATCCTTACCTCCGCTTGCTTACCTATCCAGCAAGCTTCCTCCAGCTGCTCACCTCCCCAAGTTCACAACAAAATGTGATTACTTGCCCAGCTACACTTGTCTAAACCCCTTAAGCGCCTCCCCACCATTACCCCATTTCCTCCCAATCATTGCTCCCTCCACTTAACCCTTTCATCTCCCCAACCTTCGGTCTTCTGATATAGGCTCTGATAATCTTGCAGTCTTTAATAAATGGTTTATTCCAATACTCAGTGATAGCAAGAATATATGGGTTATAGTGAAATATCCATGTATAAATCTGAGAATCCTTATTAGAAATGCTTCTGGAGTAAATATGTACAAATTACAGGATGTGTAGGCCTGACCAGCAGGGTATTATTACCTATGCTTATTCCAGGGTTGGAGTAAATTTCTGCAGCTAAGAATTTGTAAACACTTATTTAGCATATGGGTTCATAGGTAGGTACTAGGCTATCTGCCCGAGAGCATTTATAAGCCTAGCCAGAGTGTATCAGCTTTTGCTACCCCATTGATTAATTAACTGAGCCTCTGTCAAGAAGAGCCAATGAAGTGATCCCATGGGTGTATTTTCTGTTACCCATCTACTCATCAAGGTTTCTCCTGAAGAGTGTTAGTGAGGGGCTCTGCCTAATGTAGTTAAGAATTTTGTTTCAAAGCATGGGGAGTCTCTGTGACAGGTATCTATCCCTCCAGATTGTTCTATTTATTGTTGTGGCGAGGTTTAGCTCAGTAGAGCGAGTGGCTTGCAGTGACTTGGATTTCTTTAGGTGGAGCATGTCCATCAATTCTGAGTTGGACATGGCTTTGTATGTCAGGCAGAGATCACCTCTGAGTAAGTGATATGCCACTGAGTACAGCCAGAGTTTTTCCAGTCGGGCTGCATAGGACATATGCTTGAGGCCAGTAATCCTCTTGGTGAGGTACTTTTGTGGTCCTTCCAGCTGTTGGAAGTGTCTTGTGAGGTACATGGGTCTGATGAGTAACAAGTAGAGGGGCACTATAATCTCTTTATTTCTAGATGTGAACCCTTTAGTAATTAGATGGGCTACATAAAAGGATTCCCTAACTACTTTGGCAATATGATTGTCAAAGGAGAGATTACTATCTACATCGGTCCCCAGATCTCTTATTACCTTTTCTGTATTAAGGGGGCTGTCACCTATGTGGTAATTCATGGGTGTTTTGTTTTTCCCAAATGGGATAACTATGCATTTTTTGGTATTTAGCTTGAGACCATGACTTTGACACCAGGTGTCTGTCTCAGTAAGGCCCTTTTGGAGAATGTCCATGTCAGCCGGAGAGTCAATTATGGCTCCCAGTTTTCAGTCATGGGCGAACTTGGTTAGCCATAGTTCTCTGTGTTTGCCTGTACTTTTGAGAAGTATATGCTGAACAGTAGAGGTCCCAGGACTGAGCCTCATGGGACACCACTTGTGGCTGGTTTAGAGTTGGACCTGGAGCCTGCTATTCTTACCGTGTGAGTTCTGTCTGTAAGCCAGTTGGCAACCCATCTCATGATGTAGGGGTTTATGTTCAGGCTGGTGAGTTTTTCTATAATTCCCGAGTGGAGAATGGTGTCAAAAGCCTTGGCAAGGTCAATGTAGGCTGTGTGAACCACCTTCCCCTCATCTATAGCCTTGGTGACTGTCTTGAAGAAGTCAACCAGGTTTAGTAGGCATGATCTGCCCTTAACAAAGCCGAACTGGGTCAGGTCAAGTGTTTGGAGGTTCCCAATGTCTTTGTTAATGAGTTCCATGATGATGCGATCCATAGCCTTGCAGACCAGGCTAGTCAGGCGTATGGGGTGATAGTTACCAGGGTCAGTTGTGGCCCCTCCTTTGTGGAGTGGAATAACCATTGCTGTGCACCATTCTATTGGCACATAGCCTGTGGAGAGGCTGAGGTTGAACAGTGTATTTAGGTGGGGCGGGGGTTAGTTCGTTCTGTAGTTCATGCAAGATGCAGCCTGGGACATCATCTGGCCCCATTGATGCTGTGCTTTTGGCTTTTGAAAGGGCCGTTTTCACCTGTGCATCTGTGATTTCTGGGACACTACACTTTTCCGGTATTGTTGTTGGCCCTTTTGGGGATGAGAGGGGGTGAATTTTGCACTGAATCTATCTGCCAGGATGTTGGCAATATCAGTAGGTTCAGTATATTTTGTGCTAGTTTGCACTAGCTCAGAGCATATCTGTGAGTTGCCACTTAGATTCTTGACATAGCTAAAGAAGGCTTTGTGGTTATCTTTCGAATCCTTGGCTATTTTTCTTTCGAAGTTAGCCTTAGATGATTTTATGAGGGACCTTAGTTTCTTACTGATACTGATCAGGGATGTCTTTCCTTCTTGGGATTTACTTTTTTTCTGAACTAGTTTCCTCCTTCTATTGTATAGCCTGTTTATGGCAGGGGTCCACCAGACTGGTGTCTTTCTCTTAGGGTAGTGAGTCTTGGTTTTGCTAGGGATGGCACGATCAATGCATTCTTGTAGGTGCTCATAGAGTGCATTTGTAAAGGTTCCTGCATCTTGGACACTGTTATCCTTTAGCATGGGGGCTGTGAAACTTACCACCTCTGTCTTAAGTAAGGTGAAGTTTGCTATAGAAAAGTTTTTCACTGTGGTTTCCTTGGTTGGGGGTGGTGGTGTGGTGTGGACATCCAGAGTGATTAGTTTATGGTCTGATCTAACCAATGACAGGTTGACCTCCAGTGCGGAACACCTGTTGCCCATGCTGGTGATGACCAGGTCCAATATGTTTTCACCTGTGGTAGGGGAGTTTACCAGCTGATCCAGGGCATTTGAGTTGATAAATTCAAGGAAGCGCTGGACCTGGGAGATTGTACTTGAGTAGTTTTCCCAGTTAACGGTAGGGTAATTGAAATCGCCCAATATCAGGGTGTTCGTTAGGACCTTCATGTTTTCCACTGTCTCCAGAAAGGCAGAGTGGTGGTCCTGGGTCATGGAGGGTGATCTGTAGCAGGCTAAAATTTGCATTGCAGATTTAGTTTTTTGTTAGTTGCACATGGATGATTGCAGAGGTTTCATGCTGCGCCACTAACCTGGAGGTGTAGGTATCCTTGATGAATATGGATACACCCCCTCCTTTTGTGTTTCAGTCCATGTTCTGTGGCCGAAATGTGTGGTATTAGTTGTAGCCCGGTAGTGCTGGGGTGCTCTGTGGAGCCTTGAACCAGGTTTCAGTTACTGCACAGATGTCAATGTTATATGTTACATTTAGTGACTGAAAGAATAATAAAAACAACTTTATTTTAAGCATGAAAAGTTCACTTGATCAGTACTTTAATGCTATTAATTAAAATGTTGCAGCTAAAACAGTGCAGTCAAAATGTGTTAGTCACTCTACTGTTAGGCAAATGCAGTGTCAGGTAAATACATGCATGTCACTTCAAATCTTTACTTAAAGAGGGGGTTCAGGCCACCAGAATTGTTTGTAAATTCTGCAAAACTGATAACTTTTGGCTTCCCAGTACCAGATCCTGATGCATACATTAACAAATACCAGTTACTGATGGCAGATACATGCATGCATCACTTCATTCACGGATCTGATCTTCCAGCAAATACAAACAAAAACAAAACTTTTAGGCATGCTCTATAGCAAAATTACATTGAAAAGAAACCAGAATAAATATATTTAAAGCTTCCCCAATAAAGACTCTTTCCTTAACAGTGAAACAATGTAAAATTCCAAGATTCAGAAAGCTGAAGATTTATCCTTCAATAACAGCAGGTTGAAAGAACAAAAGGAGAATCGTTTATTTAGAGGACAAGCATAAGTAAGAAAAGCTAAACTTCCTGCACAAAACTCATTTTACATTAAACAGAGCAGATAGTTGCAGTTTATGAATAATGTTATTATTACTTGCCTTTGTCTAATGACTATTTCAGAACACCATTTGGCAGAATGTATATAAACATTTGCGTAAATTAGGGTTATAGACCTTTCCATGTGAATTTAGAATTACTACTGCATGCTAATACTTGTACATGTGGACAAGGTCAGTCTGACACTGACTGGTTCTTTTAAACAGACAAAGGTCAGCTGACTTGGTTAATTTTATCTGGACTTGATGAAATATGCATTGCAGAGGATTTTCATATGTTTAATCTTAGCTGAGGTATAGAAATACTAGTTGTCTAAAGGACAAATGAATACTGAGAGTAAATTATCCCTGGAGGTATTTGTAAATGGTGTATTGTATTTGTAATAATGTTAAGTACCACATAATGGGAATTGGATAAACAGCAGAATGGTCAACATATAGCTTTGATGTTTCAGTGAAAGTGTTTTTTAAGGAAGTGATGGAATGGCTAGATGTTTAGTTAGTTGCTTAAATATAACATGGTGAAGATTAGTACATTAAAAATTTCAAATTACTACAGTACTACCACAGCCATTTAAACTTTAAACACCCCAAGATTTGCAATCATTGTTAGATATGCTCAATAAAATGAAACACACTAATAAGGCTTAAAGCACCATAAACCTTTAATAAAGATTAAACACAATGAAAGGTCAAAACTACTCCAGACAATTTTTGAAAATGTCTAGCTCCATTAAACCTACTTAAGTTTTCAGATCATATTTAATGGCACAGCACTTTTCCCTGTTTGTATCATAAGTGCAATAAATGATTACTTCAATGACCATTTATGTTCACTAAGGTTTCCTCCAGGAGTTGCAGTTTCCTCCAACATTCCAAAGACATGCATCTGGAGGGTTTCTCCCTGGGCCTCTTCTGAAAATAGGCTCTGTCCCAGTTGGATTTTCCCGGTAAACAAATGTTAACTAACTAAATAAATAAATAAATGTTCTTTAGACTAGTAGCTTATTCCCACTTCATTCATATTTTTTTCAAAGGAACAGAATTATTTTATTGATTAGAATGGATAAAGAAGGCTATATTTGTGATGCTTTGTAGCATCTATTTAATTAGACTAAGGAACTGGTTCTTCCTATAACAGAAAAAAATGTATTTTTTTATATTTATAAAGCGATTTAAGCAAATGGTTTAAACAACCGAGCTGCCCATCTATCAATAAAAAATAAAGATGACTGTATTTCATAATGACAACTTAAGAGTGGTAGATGTTCTCTGAATACCATAGGTTCATAGGTTCATAAGTGTGTACTAGGCTAATGTCCACTAGGGCCTTTTAAGCCTAGCCATACATCCTAAATCTCTGACAAGTTCTCGTACCCTTGAGAAGTGTAAGCAGGAGCCTGGGAGCTAAACCATTTACAGGTTGCCTGTGTCCATTAGAGACATAGGTGCCAAAGCAGGAATGAATTTCCTGATCCCCATCCAATTGTCCAAGTTACACTTGATTTGGGTCAGGGATAAACTTTGCTTCACATGGTTAGGGAACTTGATCCAGAGAAGGTGTAATCTCTGAGATACATATCTGTCTGTCTGTAAAGAGGTCCTATTTATATCACAGACAAAGTTTAAGTCTTTTAGAACAGGTAAAAATGCAGAATGGTTTGGCATAATGATTAAGGTATTTTCCTCATAGATACAAGGTGGAAGATTTGATTCAAACCTTTGTCTATCAGCTAGGTTTAAAATGTCCCTTCAGGGCAATTAGCCTAGCATTCAGCTATGATCCTTTAGACCATAACAATACTGTTTTATTGCAGATTGGGGTATACAAATACAAGTAATATGAATTGTTACAGAGAATGCATTTTGTAGATTAGACTGTAGACTGTCAAAGCTAGCCACTCAGAGTTGTAAACATCATCCCCAAGTGACTAGGTGACATCGACTAATGTTAGTGCGACTCCCCGACCTCGTAAAAATGGGATAAAGGGAGCTGATGGTACTAACAATGATGTCTCATGATATTCTGAACATAATATTGAATACATATGATTTCCATAATGCATCTCTTCATTTGAACTTGAATTATTTCATGAATTTTAAGCTAGAGCTCACATTAACAGCTTTGTTTAAATATGTAGAACTGTAGAGAATTTATTTGGTAGATTAAACTGGGAATATTTTCAACATAATATATAAAATAAATCTAAACTGTGTAATACATTTGGAATATTATTTTGAATTAAAATGGGAATCTTTACCTAGATCTTATATTATCAGTTTTGTTTTAAATATGTTTAGAACTGCTGTAGGTTATGACATATAATTAAGCAATAATCCATGACTGTGTGGGGGTATATCAGGATTTACACACAGTTGGTATAGTTTGATTATGATGGTAAAACTCGAGTGATTAAACAAAGCCAGTCTTGGGTAAATCCTGATATGCCCACACCCATGAGTGGCTTATTGTTATTATACAATGACATAATTTAAGAAAGAAATTACTCACTTTTCTTAAATAATGTGATTGTATAAGGACACTTCTACCTTCTTTCATGTTTTATTTGTAATACTGATGTACTGCTCATTTGTATAGGATTTATGTTCCAATATTTGCACAGTGTATCAGTGTAGGAGAAGTAATAGAGAAAACAGAATCTCTGTTGCTGTTTGTTTAAATTCTTTTTCTTTTTAGTGTTAAAAATTAAACATTTACAGGGACAGTGCAAAAATATGAGGAAAATCGGGTACCTGATTTATCTCATATTTTGGTGTGGCCTCCATAGCATGTGCCAAAAGAAAAGTCTGACAGCTCAATGGTAACAGTGCAGAGACTTTTCTTTATTGGTGTATGTTTGATTTACAGTGGGCACGCAGGTTGGACTGTCCAATCAGTCTGCTTGTTTTTGAATAGTAATGACACATTGTCCATTGGATTTTATAGGCTATAAGTGACAGAGCTGTAATGAAACTGTTATACTGAGTGAGACGCTCAAATTTGTTTTACTTGTCACGACATAACTAACATTCACTTAATGCTGATAATCTAATGTCCTTTGTGATGAGCCTCCAAATATATAAGCAGAATATTGCTGTTTTGGTGATAAAACTACACATTTTCAGATAATTTTGAAATCCTAAGTGTTTATAATGTTAATTCACTGTAACAAAATGATAGGGGTGGTTAATACAGAAATCTATTTTTATAAACCTGAATCACAAAATGCCATAACACTTGCATATATTGTACAATATGTCATGATGTAGTAATATGGAGCCAATTTGGACTTAATTTACAGCAGATATTCTTTTAACACATACAATAATTTTATTTATTTATTTGTTATGTATGTATGTTTGTTGACCAGGATAGTCCAACTTGGCAATTGCCATTTTTCAGTGGAGGCCTGGGGGGAAAAGCCCTAAAAACTACAAATGAATATGGCTATGTACATAACAATATGACATTTTACAAAGAATGAACTTTTTAAGTTGTTGAAACAGAGTGTAGATTTGTTAGCATAGTTAATACAGTAATTGCAAAATCAAAGAAACACAAGTTATTCTGAAAAGACATTCATAGTATAAACAATGCTGAAGACAACACATATTGTTAGGTCATTGCTTACAAACAATAATATTTACAAGATTTCTTTCAAGTATACTGCCTAGTGACTATACGCAGAGTATACTACAGATGATCAAACTTTTAAAAGTTCAACTTTGTTATGGCAGAGACTATATGATTGAACTTTTAACAGTTCAAACACCTAATAAAAAAGGGAAAAAAAAAATTACCCTGCACGTTTTTAGCAGGGGGCAAGCCCCCCTTCGCCCCCCATGTGGGGAGCTGCACCCCCACACCCCCTGCTATTTAAATATACCAACTTCAAGACCGCACTACAGTGAGGAAAATGGAAATCTTTCTGTTCCGCACTGTATGGAGATCTCATTTCAGAACGTTCAAACTTTTAAAAGTTCGATCATATGGTTTTGGCCATATGAAAGTCAAACTTTTAAAAGTTAGGGGACCCAAAGTGAGACATTGTTTATCCAGGGGTTAGACAGGTACATACCCATGAGTTAGGTGGGTTTTGAGAAGTGTTTTAAATTGTGAAGGGTTAGAGATAGTTATTGTGTTCTGGAGGAATAATGATAATTTATTTTTGTATATGGACAGTATAAAAAACTAAGATGAGTGGAGCTCATCATGTTAGAGTAGCTAGGATGTGGAACTGTTTCCCTAGGGAACTCAGATTAGCTAAATGTGTGTGACTTAAAAAAAGGCTTGATGCTAACTTTTGGTGCTTTTAAATGGATTCACTCACAAACTGGAGACAGACACGATCAGGGTCCTCCTTAAGTCTGTGAATCTCTAAATTTAGGTTTGAACATTGAATCACATTCTATTTATATCCAAAAGATAAATTAATATAAATTATCATGAATACAAAAGTTGTTGTATGGACTACTAGAAATGCTGTGGTCTGGAATGTTTTTGTAATCTTTATGAAGGTAATTATCCTATAATAATAACACAGGGTCTAGATACTGGGATTTTGGTTCTCTTAAATAAATTACACTAGGTGCTCTGAACCAACTGAGCTGTAGTATTCAAATTGAGCTACATACTTTCTTTTCTCATTGGCATTTTCCAGGCATAAATTGAGATTTAACAACTGCATCTGACATCAATAACTTAGTACACCTAAAGAAGGTCTCCTAATAGTCTGAAAGCTTAAATAATTGTAAAAGGTATGTTAATCTAATAAAAAGAATTACATCACCTCTGTGATCCAGTGTCATTCTGTTTCTTGGGGTAATGTGATGTATTTTCAAGCATAAAGATAAGGAATTCTGAAGTTGTAATTCACCGATTTAAAGCTTTTTTCAAGAGCAATGTACAGTATGGGTTTGCCATCGGTTTACCTTCTAATAAAGTATTTTAATTAAATTTTGTTACTAACAGCATACCCATGACTGTACTCCATCTGATTTTCTGCCACACCACAGCCCTTTCAATTCTTCCCTCTTTGGGATCTGTAATTCTGTAATCCCCCATTTATGTTGCCAAAGAGTCAATCTAAAGGTATACATGAGGAACCTGTATGCTTTTTGTCACCTTAAAACTGTGTGCTGGCTTGCATTTATATCATGATTCGATGTTCACTTTTGCATTCACCCACCTAATGTACTTGACACTTAATCCCCCTATAAGAGACAATGGGAATATAGGTAATACCTCTAGCCTTCAGGGTTATGCGACATCTTTTATAATGTTAGTGGTGGACTCCTACTTTTTACACAGAAAACAAACTCAGTGTGCCCCTTCACTCTTAGCTCTCTGCTTCACAAACCCATTCTTGAATCAGGGTCACTAGTAGCATGGTCAGACAGGTTTCATCACACAAGCTCAGAACCATAACTTTTTTAGATATAAAATATAGATGATTCTGAGAAAAGTCATGAGATAATAGGTTATCAAAAGATCTAGCTGCTGTAGTACACTAAAATGAATAAATCATTTCAGTGGTTGAGTTAATACAGTTAAAACAATCTATATACATGGATAGTATATATTTTATATGAACAATTATTTTGTTTTGTTTTGCTTTCTTTGCACAAAACAAGCTTGCTACCATCCACATAATGCACAATATATCATATATAATACAGAATCTGTAATCTACTAGTCCATAGTTTATATGTCCACTTGTAAGTTTCTATAATTGTTTGCCTGCATATTTATTAAACTGGCAAATGAGTGTGTTTGTGTATCTGTATGTGTATGTATATAGAAATGCAAGCATACACACACACACAGACACAAACAAACACACACACACACGCACACACATGCACACACACACACACACACATACACACACACACACACAGGGTACTAATAAAGCAGACTGTTGAACATGACCATGTTAATTTTTATATATTACTGAAGAATTAATTACACTTTTTTTATAACAAAAATGTCAGCATTCAAAATGAAGCACATGTACAGTGTAAATTGTATTGTTCAAATTCTTTTTTTTCTCAATTTTTTTTTATTTTTCAATACAATAGAATGAATTCCATAGTATTTATACATAACATCTTAAATAAGTATTTACACTATTTACATTACCATGACACTATAACAGATCTTAAGGTATACAGTTACTTTATAAGTATGTCCAATCCATTATCAGAGTATCTGATCAATTATTGTATCGTGTCAATCAACGATAAGACTTTTCCCCAAGGGTTGTTGATAAATGGTTTTGGATAAATTCTTAGTTCTTTAATTTTAATTTACAATAATGCTGTGGTCTTCAGTAAGCTGTAAAAGTCTTCCAAAGTTGGTATTGTGCTTGTATTCCATCTTCTTGTTATACACTTCCTTAAAATTGCAAGTATAGTCCATAATAGTTAGATGTTTAACCTATTCAAATGAGGACCTTTGTTCACATTTAATAATATAAGAGCTTTAGTTAAAAAAATGATTCATTAAATAAAGCCTGAAGAAAGATATTAATACCATTCCAAATGGCTTAATTTTAACACAATCAAAGAAAATGTGGTGCCAATCTACATTGTGTACTTGCTCACATCTCCAACATATTCCTTTTATGGAAAAACTAATTTTACTGATTTTGTCTGGGGTTAAGAATGCTCTGTGTAAGCATTTCCAATTAAAAACTTTCCAGTATTGTGTAAAGGATGTATATTTTCTTAATAATATGATATTTGTTTTAATATCTTTGGTTAACTGTATTGAGTGTCCTTTTGTTATATATTTCCAATATGAGGTTTTGGGTGTTGTTTTATAGTTTATCAATATTTTGTAAAATTTTGAAATACTGTTTCCCATATCAAAGTCATTATATATGATTTCATATATGTATTTTGTAAATTTAGGTATTTCTTTAAATGAAGAATAGTTAATTATTCTACTTAAAGTTTGCAAATATGACAGAATCCTCTGTAAAATTAGTTAGTCCTGTTGTGGATTTTTGTATATTGTTTTTATTACTTGCATATCTAAAGCTTTTATTTCTTTGCTACATTGGAGCCAACTAACAAATCCTTTCTGTTCCCAGGAATTAATAAGTTCTCTATATATTTTATGTGGAAAGTTCTTTGTGGCTATAAATGGTGTTAAAAGATCAAACCAGATTTTTAAATCTATATTTGCATTAATAATTTTCCTAAATGAGTCAGTGTAATAATTAATCATACGAGTTTTAGTGGGTTTAGTTATGTTATATTGCATACCAATACATAATATGTGCCATGGCAAATTGTTTTTAGCTGTTATTTGAAATTTTTTTTGTAAATCAAATTAATTTATTGATATTGCATTTAGTAATTATTTTCAATTTGTAGAGTAATTTGGACGTATCCAATCTGAGATTGTTTTAGATATTGATGCTTTTATATATGTTTCTATATCAGAAAAGTTTAATCCTCCCTGCTTCCATGGTCTGATATGATGTATTAAAGCTATTCTGTTTCTTTTGGGAAACCATAAAAATTTTATTAGGCATGAATTTATTTCTTTAAGTATATTCCTTTCTGGTAACAGTTGCATTGCCAAGGCTATATATAGGATCTTGGGCAGTCAGACCATTTTTATTAACTGTAGTCTATCTTCAAAGGTTCATATTATTTTGTTTCATTTTTCCACAGAGATTTTAATTGTATTGATGATATTATTGTAGTTTTTGAGACTAATTCATTATTATCCTTGCATAACTCAATTCCTAGATATTTTAAGGTAGATTCCTGTTTCCCTATGATGTGATTCCCCTTTGTCTGCAGTTCTTTTTTATTTAAAAATAACATTTTTGATTTATTGAAATAGAGTCCCGAAGTCATGTGAAATTTGTCAATTCATATATCTAATTCTTCTAATGTCTCTTTTGTATTAGATAATGTTAGTAATATGTCATCAGCAAATAGCATTACTTTAGAATTGCATTGTTCATAAACATCTATTCCTTTGATTTTTATATTGTTACAGATTGAATCTGCCAATATTTCAATAGCCAGAGCAAATAGAATCGGTGACATGGGAGATCCCTGTTTAGTGACTTTTGTTATATGTATAGATTCAGAGGTAAAAGGACCTAACTTGACATCCACTAAATTATTTGTATATATATTCTTTAGGAGACGAACAACAGATGCAAGAAATTCAAATAGCATTAGGATTTTGAATAAATAGTCCTGATTTAGGGAATTAAAGGCTTTCTCTATAGCAAAGCCAATTATGAGTGTTCCTTTATTTTCTTTATTAACATAATCTATAAGAGAAATTATCCTTTTAATATTGTCATGTGTGTGTCTATGATATATAAATCCAGTTTGATCATTATTTATTGTTTTAGATTTTCATTCTGTTAGTTAATATTGTCACTGCGGTGGGAGTGACAGATGCCTTTAAGGTGGAGGTGGGATTACATCAAGGATCAGCTCTGAGCCCTTTCTTATTTGCAATGGTGATGGACAGGTTGACAGACGAGATCAGACAGGAGTCCTCGTGGACTATGATGTTTGCAGATGACATTGTGATCTGTAGTGAGAGTAGGGAACAGGTGGAGACGACCCTGGAGAGGTGGAGATATGCTCTAGAGAGAAGAGGAATGAAGGTCAGCAGGAGTAAGACAGAATATATGTGTGTGAATGAGAGGAAGGATAGAGGAATGGTGAGGATGCAGGGAGTAGAGGTGGTGAAGGTGAATGAGTTTAAGTACTTGGGATCAACAGTTCAGAGTAATGGTGATTGTGGAAGAGAGGTGAAGAAGCGAGTACAAACAGGATGGAGTTGGTGGAGAAGAGTGTCAGGAGTAATTTGTGACAGACGAGAACCAGTAAGAGTGGAAGGGAAGGTCTACAAGAGGGTAGTGAGACCAGCTATGTTATATGGGTTGGAGACAGTGGCAATGACAAAAAGGCAGGCGTCAGAGCTTGACATGGCAGAGTTGAAGATGTTAAGATTTGCATTGGGTGTGACGAGGATGGACAGGATTAGGAATAAGTATATTAGAGGGTCAGCCCAGGTTGGAAGGTTTGGAGACAAAGCCAGAGAGGCAAGATTATGTTGGTTTGGACATGTGCTGAGGAGGGATGCAGAGTATATTGGGAAAAAGATGCTAAGGATGAAGCTGCCAGGTAACAGGAAAAGAGGAAGGCCTAGGATAAGATTTATGGATGTGGTGAGAGAGGATATGCAGGTGGTTGGTGTGACAGAACAAGATGCAGAGGACAGGAGGAAATGGAAACAGTTGATCTGCTGTGGTGACCCCTAATGGGAGCAGCCAAAAGAAGAAGAAGTAGAAGAAGTTAATATTGTCACAAATATCTTATAGTCATTATTTAATAATGATATAGGTCTATATGAGGTACAGAGGTTTGGAGATTTGTTTTCCTTTAGGATTGGTGTGATTAAGGAATACCTCTAAGAGTGTAGTATTAAAGCTTGTGACTGAATTTCTAATAGAGTTTTATGGAAGATGGATAGTATCTTTGAAGGAAAAGTTTATATATTTCCATAATTATGCCAGCTATACCTGGAGCTTTATTATTTTACCATATTTTATTGTATCTGCAATTGCTTTGTAGGATATGGGTGCTTGGATATCTAGTTTTAAATTTTCTGGTATTTTTTTATATCAGAAAATTTTTCATCTAGATTTAATTGATCGATACGTATATTTTCTTTTTGGACATGTTTCATATAGTGATTTCTATAGGCATCAATAATGCCACCTATATCTGAGACATTTTCCTTTTCTTTTCATGGAAGATAATTTTAATGTTATTAGCTTTTGATTGTATTTTGATTCTTGTGGATAAAGTATGTAGATATTTGGGAGAAGTGGCCAGGGTATTAATTTTTAGTTTTTCTAAAGCTAAACTAGTTGTATGTGTTAGAATTTCATTGTATTTATTGTTTAATAGTTCTACTTTATTTTTCATTTCCAAATGATTTTGATTTTTTTCAGCTTTTGCTGACAAAAGTTTGGATTTAAGATCTAATAATTCAGAATCCCATTCTCTGATTTTTTTATACCAAGTTAGAGTTTTACCATATATGTAAGCTTTTAATGAGTCCCATATCATTAGTTTATTTATTTATTTCTGTGGTGTAATTAATATCTAAGAAGAACTGTAATTCAGATTCTAACCAGGGTTTGAACTCTTTAATTTTAGTTATATATGCTGGGATTCTGGTGTTAAAGATTAATGGTTTGTACCCATTTGAAGTTTTAGTATCAATGAATTGTGGTCTGAAAAGAGGTAGAGACTGATTGAGAAATTAATAATTTTAGAGTGTAAGTTATGGCAGCAAATATTTTATCTATTCTAGTTTGGGTACCAAATCTGAGATCTTGATGGGAAAACATCAAAGATTTATTTTCTTTAAATTTGAAAGTATCTACAAGATGAAATTATTCTACCCACTTGTTTAAAGCTTTTGATACAGCATATGTACCCAGTGGTCTTTTATTTGTATTTTCAGAAATATCAAATATACAGTTGAAATATCCTCCTAATATTAAGTTGCCTTTATAATTATTGGAAATGAAATCCAAGTGTTTTTTAACAGTTCCTGTTCCAATGCCCGGGAACCAGTATAGATTGGCTAGCATCCATATTCTGTTATTATATTTAACTATTACTAATGCCATAAGGCATTCTTTATCTTCATACTTATAAATTGTTTCTGGGTTAATCACATTAGTTTTCCATAGAATTGTTACCCCCTTTTGCCTTTGTCTTATAAGTGGATTGTGCCAATATCATATATTCCTTAGGATTCCATTTGTAATTGTCATTTGTTTGAAATGAGTTTCTTGAAGGAAGACAATTTGTGCTTTATTCAGTTTTAAATATTTCAGTAGATTTGATCTCTTGCTAGGATTGTTTAAGCCATTGGTATTTAAAGATAATAAAGTTAAATCCATCTTAGGTTATTTAGACTATGTATTTTTTGTTTGATTGTGACTATTAAACATTCTCCTCTGATAACTATAAAGTATATGTTTGAGCTTTTAAAGGAAATTGTCAGTTTTATACTTTGAGTGTTTACCAATAAAGTAATGTTTTGGTCAGGCATACTAAAAATAAAATTTAAATTAATAAATGTTAACAAAACTAAGATCCGCACT
Source organism: Protopterus annectens (assembly GCF_019279795.1). NCBI lineage: Eukaryota > Metazoa > Chordata > Ceratodontiformes > Protopteridae > Protopterus > Protopterus annectens. The sequence goes on from NC_056744.1 coordinate 989,055,389, forward strand.
AGCCATGGAATGAAAATCATTCCTAATGTGATGGATAAACCTACGTCCATCAGATTATCACTCATACCATGACAATCTAGAACATCTGAGCTCCATAAATTGAATTATCATATGGAGAATATTTGTAATAGGAATAAGCAATATTTATGTTATTCTGAACAGATACAGTACTATTGTAGATTAGACAGAATTTTAATGCAATATAAATGTCTACTTATTGTATAAGCAGTTAATATTTACATGAAAGATAGATGACAAGCAATTCAATCATAGTAAAGTAGGATGTATCATATATAAAGCCTCAGTAAAAGATTATAGCACACAGTTATTTAACATATGCATCCTTACTGATGAAGACTTTCAAAACATATTACTTAATATAAATAGATGGTAATAATATTTATACCTACTGTTTATAATACAATGTATTTTACTGGATATATCAAAAGTTATATTTCATTGCTTGCCAGCATTTAAGTAATCACTTTGTTTGTTTCTAACTAACTTAAATCATCAAGTTTGTTTCATGTGAACATTGATGAAAGTTAGTGCATTTTAATTATCAGTACATCCCTCTTCCCCCCATTTCCTACAAATAAGGATTTTCATAGCTGTCATTTCTTATTATAAAATGACTGAAATTATAGGTTAAAAACAACAAATTCACTTATTGTGATTAATGATTACAAGTTCCCTTTCCATATTCATACATTGCCATTTTGTAACATATACTGAATGTTTTTAGATTTAAATGGCAACATTCTATTTTATATAATCAGCAAAGGTTAAAATGAGTGATTATTGTCAATTTAATACTATTTGTTCAGGATGTGATTGTTACATTTTGTGACATTCCTAGCTCAGGCTTCTATTGTTTCCCTTGAACAACTTTGTCAGTTTGATGTCATGTATAAAACATCAGTTACCTTGGTAACAGCTTAAGTATTATATATGGTCAAGATGGGTTACAAAACCACAATTCAAGTTAAAGCAATTATATGACTTGTTATGCCCATTTACTTATATGAGAAAATCATAATGCTTCCCCTTGATGTTCAATATAATGTATGTCATTTATGACAAGTTAAAATAGTAGCATTATTATAAACAAGCCCATGTTATTAAACTGAGTGGCTATTGTCAATTTAATACTATTTGTTCAGAATATTATTGTTATATTCTGTGACATTTCAAGCTCAGGCTTCTATTGTTTCTCTTGAACAACTTTGTCAGTTTGATGTCATGTATAAAACATTAGTTACCTTGGTTACCGCTTAAGTATTATGTATGGTTAAGATGGGTTACAAAAACTACAATTTAAGTTAAAGCAATTACATGACTTGTTATGCATAATTACTTATATAAGAAAATCATCATGCTTCCCCTTAATGTTGAATGTAGTGTATGTCATTTATGACAATTTAAGACAGTAGTGTTATTATACAAGCCCATATTATTAAATCTTGTCTTTAATATCTAAATTCAGCAGACTGCTTCATCTTATATGATGATTATATATTTTATGTCTAGATTTTCTAAAATCATATCTTACATAACTATTCTGTGTTTTTTTTTTTTTTTTTTTGGCTGTTGCTTAGTTATTTGAGAGACCACAAGTTTTAATTCTTATTCTTATTCTTATTCTTAGCTCCTTCGAATCATGTTTATACAGTCCATAGTCTTTAAATAATAATATCCTTCTAGTTTCTTATTTATTGTAAGTATATTTCCATCCTTACACACATATCAGTACTTCAAAAACAGGCAACAATGCCCATCCAGTCTTGCCAGAATACCATTCACTAGTTGATGTGGTGTGTTTCCAGGCTGTTTTTAAAATATCCAAACCAATATTTGTAGGTTCATAGGTTCATAGGTAGATACTGGGCTGTCTGCCCAAAGGCATATATTAGCCCAGCCATGTTGTGCAGTATTCACCGCCCCTTTGGTTAGTTCCCTAGGCCCTTGATCTAGCAGCTAGTACCCTTGGCCCCTATCTAGTAGAGCTGTTGGTATGATCCCTGGTGTGAACTTTCTGTTACCCATCCACTCGTCAAGGTTCCTCTTGAAGAGTGATATTGAGGGGCTCTGTCTTATGTAGATCAGGACCTTGTTCTATAGCAAGGGAAGTCATTGTGAAGGGAATCTATCCCTCCAGCATGTTCTATTCATTGTTGTGCTGAGGTTTATATCCCTAGAGCGTGTAGCTCAAGTAGATTTTGTTTTGCTAAGATGGAGCATATTCAACAGTTCTGGGTTGGACATGGCTCTGTATGTTAGACAGAGATCGCCTCTGAGAAGGCGGTATGCAACAGAGAAAAGCCTTAGTTTTTTTCAATCGTGCTGCATTGGGCAACTGTTTGAGGCCAGTAACCCTCTTAGTGAGGTACCTCTGTGGTCTCTCCAGCTGCTGGAGATGCCTAGCCAGGTACATTCTATTTGGTGCATTGTACTCAATAATGCGTCTGATGAGGGAAGAGTAGAGGGGCACCACTACATCCTTAGATCTTGATGCGAACCCTTTCATGATCAGATGGGTCACATAGAAGGATTTTCTAACCACCTTGGCAACATGGTTATCAAAGGAAAGCTGACTATCTACTTGGGTCCCTAGATCCCTTATTACTTCTGATTTCAGGGGGTTACCTCCTATGTGGTAGTTTGCGGGTACTCTGTTTTTTCCAAAGGGGATTACTACGCATTTTTTAGCATTTAGCTTGAGACCATGGCTTTGACACCATGCATCAGTCTCACTACGGCCCTTCTGGAGGATATCCATGTCGGCCGGAGACTCTATTCTAGCACCCAGTTTGCAGTCATCCGCAAACCTGGTCAGCCACAGCCCTTCAGTGCTTGCCTGTACTTCTTAGAAGTATATGCCAAACAGAAGGGGCCCCAAGACAGAGCCCTGAGGCACACCGCTCATTACTGGTCTGGATTCGGACATAAATCCCGCTACTCTTACTTTGTGGGATCTGTCTGAGAGCCAGTTTGCGATTCATCTTGTGATGTAAGGGTTTATGCCCAGGTTGGTGAGTTTATCAATAATACCTGAATGGAGAATGGTGTCAAATGCTTTAGCAAGGTCAAGGTAAGCCGTTTGTACCTCCTTTCCCTTATCTATAGCCTGAGTAACTGTCTCAAAGAAGTCCACCAGGTTCAGGAGGCATGATCTGCCCTTGATGAAGCCAAACTGTGTGGGGTCAAGTGTTTGGAGGTTCCCAATCTCTCCATTTATGAGTTCCATAATGATTCGCTCCATTACCTTACAGATCAGACTGGTCAGGCTTATTGGTCAGTAGCTCCCAGGGTCGGTTGTGGGCCCACCCTTGTGCAGTGGAATCACCATTGCTTTGCACCATTCTATGGGCACATATCCTGTCGAGAGGCTGAGACTGAACAGGGTATTCAGATGCGGGGTTAATTAATTTGTCCTGTTCCATTTTACCAGCCTGTTGCATGCAGTGGCCACTCTGCCAGTGAACTACTCAACACACCTTCCATTCCCACAGATATTTCCACAAAGGAAATCTGATGACTCTCTAGCAGTTCCAGGCAACCCCAAACACCCCTAAAATCAGCTATCCCCATATGCCCAACACGTCCGAACAAGCTCACCTCCCAGACCACTGCAAAGGGTACTGCACAAGATCAAGTGCTCTTAGTCTCTCACAATAACTCAGACTTCCACTCTTATGTAAGTCCTTAATGTGTTTGGACCAAAATACATTTTAAATATAAAATTGGGCTTTTTTTAATCTAGAATAAACTTAATGAGCTAAAAGAAGTATTAGGAGACCATCAATATATGTACATATGGTTTAAAACAGCTCTTTTATTGTATATATATATATATATATATATATATATATATATATATATATATATATATTTTTTTTTAAAACCATAAACTTCATTGCCGAGAATCATCTTGGAGGCTCCTCACAGCCATTAAGCATTATCATCACTGTGTCTCCGTTACCATAGCAACCTGGAAACATCTGTTTCTGTTAGTGTGTCTGTGTACTGCATACCAGAGTCTCACGATGCACCTGAAGCAAAGCTTCACGTCACTGCAACTTCAGGCCTAAATTTCTTCCCTTTCAGCGAGGCAGAAACCAGGAAAAGAACAGAGAGCAGACAGATAAAAAAAAAAAAAAAAAAACAACAAGCCACCACAACAACAGATAACACATTCTTCCAGCCTTCCCACCTCTCACTCAGCAGATGAAAATGGCAACATACAACAGCTGCCAGAGACAGCTGCATCCACACACACCATGTCAGGCTTAATCAAACAGCACTCAAAGCTATGAGACTTGCCATAATTGATATTAGCTATGTTTAGACAGAATAATAATGACATTTGTACTAGCTGCCAGACATGGCTGCATCCACGCACACCATATCAGGATTGATCAAACAACACTCAAAGCTATGATACCTGCCATAACTGATATTAACTATGTTTAGACAGAATAATAATGACATTTGTATTAGCTGCCAGACACGGCTGCATCCACGTACACCATATCAGGATTGATCAAACAGCACTCATAGCTGTGATACCTGCCATAATTGATATTAACTATATTTAGACAGAATAGTGATGACATTTGTACTAAGAGCTTGCTACTATTAGTTTACCAGGATATACATGACATTTCTAAATCATACTTTAACTGAAGAAGGCATTAGTCTCCATGACAGCATTTTTTTTAAAACACTCTACTGTTACTGCTGTTATATATTAATGTGTTACATTTGAATCTGAACTCTGATGAATGATACCTTGCTGAATTAGTTAATCGATTACTTAAATTATAAGTAAAATCAATGAAAAATGAGCAAGATGAGTATTCATTGAGTTCAAGTAGGGGAATAGAAACTTCTATGCGTGCATTATATGTGGCTTTGTTTGGCTTATATATAATGTAAATAGTAACCCATCTTGACCTACCTCTGTGAAGAATTATTGGACTCTTTGAACATTCTGAATAAATCATTACTGTTTCTCAGTTGTTTAAAAAACCCTCCTTTTTTAAATAAAAACAGATGACAAGTGATGTACCATATCAGCTGACACTTTGATAGATGTAGTTGCACGAGTTATTTTTTGGGACAGCTATCTTGGAATCATTTTTTTGTTTCTTCTTTCTAGCATCAGTCCAATGATTTGTTTCTTTATTCTTTTAAGAGTAGGAGCCATTCATTCCATTTCTTCTGGGATATATACTATGTTGTTGTTTTTGATGAATACAGTAGCTTCTTCTCTAAGTCATTAAATCTTCTCATCTCATTGGCAAAAGTATTTTTATCTTGGCTGGAAAGGTCGATCTGTGCTTTAATGTTGTTTTGTTTCAACAGTTTTATTACTGGCCAGACTTTTTTCCTTTGTTCTAGTATTCTAGAAGAATAATCATTGTCAGACCTTATCAGGCTTTGATTGTATTTTAAGGGTGATTTTCTCCAAGCAGTTTTTACTATTAGTTCCTTGTCCAGAAATGAAAATTCCAAATGAAAGTCCCTCTTTCAAGTCTAAAAATTGAGGGATCCAGGTTATTAAGAATGAAATAATGTCTTCTCCTTCAGTGCTTTCAGGCAGACCAAAGATCCTTATGTTGTTTCTCCTTTTCCTGTTTTCTAAGTCATCTATTTTGTTAAGCAGCAATGTATTCTGTTTAAGCAGAAATTCTTTTTGGAATTCTTCCTCTTTGAGTCTCCCTTCAATGTCATTTAGAGAAGTCTCTGTATTTGTTACTTTTGTCTGATATTGCTATAGTAGTTCCTTCAGAGTAGCAGTCTGTTTTTGACAATTTAATTTGAGGTTTTCTAAGTCATTTTTAAAGCCATCCATCTTCAAAGATAGTTCCTGTAAGGTAGATGTCATCAATTGCAGTTCTTTTTTCAAAGCAGCATCTGGATGAGAATTCCTTGAGTTGTTCATATTCAGTGACTCAATATATCACCAAGTTACTTGACAGGAAAATGCTTGTATATCTCCACCAAAACTGATATTTATGTAGTTAATAGTTTATCTATAGATTTCTGATGTTTTAAACTTTAAAATAATCAAATTTTCCTATATTATTATAGTAGTTTATGGAGCTCTCAAACTTCACTGCTCTCAGTTGGCCATCTAGGCTCCGCCCCTCATGATCATGTTTTGCTATAGATATGGGTGACCTAAGATTAATAAGAAATTATCAGACTCATAGAATGAAATATATTCAATACAGGTGGAAGGTAACTAACAGAGAACTGATCTGAAGAATGACACAAAAAATAGATATGCATCGGTAGAACATTTCAGGACTTAGTGACAAGTAGTAGTTTTTAAATAAATTCTAGAGAAATATATGAAAAGGGTAACAAATTCTAGACAAATACATACACAAAGTAAATCTGAACTATAGATGATATGTAGTCAACAATAACAAAAATGACAGTTCTAATTCTAATTCTCACATACAATGACTTAATACTTGTTACCCATAATGCAGTCTGTCAGAGGTGCAAATATCTTGTTAACATGGAGGAAAACTTCTCTTTTAAAACAAGGGACTGTGAATACCACACAGCACCATCCAAGCATATATGTGTACCTATCAAACCAAGATAGCTGAGGTTGGAAAAAATCATTTCCAAAACCTATCACAGCAAGAATGATCAAGTCTCAGAATAAATGCACCACCACTATATCACCACCCTCTCACATAACAAAAATCACCAGCCACTGGGATATAAGCTTTGTACTTCCATAAATTATGGAATGCAATAATAAATATTCTCATACTCCATGACTCCATTGTCTGGCACACAGACACCATTCTCAGAAGGTTAGACAAGACTTTCTCCAGCACCAGGATCCGTGATGATTCAAGGTCCCTTTAGCCCTCACACAGGAAAATATAAAAAAGGCTTAACATTTTTCCATGCATGAGTGAGTGAGTATCTTGCAGCACTCACTTATGAGGGACATGAAGAGAGACTTGTTGGATCTCACCTTGCATGCTTTGGATGCAGGCAGAATTCTATCCCTGAGGAGAATCCTGCCTTCACCTAGAATGATGCATAAATACTAACTAAAGATAATTAACTTCAATAATTGACTAAGTAGTTGATGGCATTCTAGGGATCTAGTATGTGTCAACCTGGAAGAAAATGGAAGACAGGGCAACCTGCTTTATTAAAAGTGCACTACACCTCTTGATCCATAGCTTCTACTTACTGACTAAATCCCCTGCTGCCCCCTTTTTAGATCATTTGCAAGTATAGGACATAAATAGTGATAATTACAAATCCTAATTCTGACCATATCAATGCTGCTTTTCTCAATAACACAAGTCTTAACAGCAAACTGCCTGATGTTGAGACTATCCAGCAAATTGAACTCGTCTATGCCTATGTTGTAAATGAGACATAGATTTAGTATAGAAATTGCATTCCTGCTTGCCATGTCTTCAGAACAGAGGAGTACTGTGAAGGCATTCCCAAATTTATAAGAGATCGATATCACCTTTAAGCAAATCACCAGCAACCCTAATATTGATCTTTTTGAATTTCAAAGTACTATTAATTAGAATAATCAAACTATAGCCCATAGTCGGACACCTTCCATGATCTCAGTAAACTACAACATATGACTAAATGTACTTAGAGAATTACCCTTATCAGAAATACCTTTGAGTAAGGTGATTAAAATTACCCTTCAGTTAAATGGTATGTTTTCACCTCTAAAGTTGACAGTACCCAAACATTCCTAGACCAAGTAAACAATAGATCTTGAGAATAAATAGTTAACCAGCCTACAAGGTGCTGTAACATTCTGGACCTAGTCCTCATCAACCTTGCTATCAAGAGATACGCCTATAATAATACCATCCCTGGTTAAGCCGGACAACAAATTAATAACCTAAAGCCACTAATCCTATGACAGTAAATAATTTTGAATTTAAGGACTTTAAATATTCAGACTTGCTTAAATTCTCTGATAAGTATAAAGATCTATTAGCCCCCACTAGAGCCATATATAATGGGAAATTTAAAAATATGCCACTCTGGTTATCCACCACTATAAATAATCTCTCTCTCTCTCTCTCTCTATATATATATATATATATATATATATATATAGTATATATATATATATATATATATATTATATATATATATATATATATATATATATATATATATATATATATATATATATAGAAAGGAAATAGACTTATAATGTCACGTAACAAATCTACCCACATTAAAGACTTAAAAAAGCAAGGAACTAAAAACAATAGTCAGAAAGATAAAAGTTAAATATGAATTGAAATTGGCATCAGAAGCCAGAAATAACTATGAATCATTCTTTTCTTACATTAGGAAACCGAGGAATATCATCAGGTAATGTGTGGAACTAATCTGAAATGGCATTACCTACTCTAAACTTTAAGATGTAGATAACATGCTTGCAGACAGATTTAGTGCTCATGTTTGTTCAAAACATTAATTGAAATTCTGCAATTCTCTGAATCCACCTTGGAACATGTCCTGTCGGTACTCTTTTGAGCTAAAAGCACCACTTCTGTGGCCCAAACAATTTACCTGGATGACTAACTCATAGTACAAGACATGGCCTTGCTAAAACTCTCCCATACATGTTTAACTTTAGGCCTGTATGCAGGCTATGTCCCTGATGTTTGGAGAACAGTTATAGTGGTACTCTTGAAGAAAGGGGACCATACCATGGACCTCAGGAACTACAGGTCCATAAGTCTAGCTAGCATAATTTGCAAGGCTGTGCAACATATTGCATCTGACCTATTAAACTAAGATATTAAAAATGATATTAAAAATTTCATACCCATGGACCCACAACAGTCACATCTACATGCTGTCTCCCAATCTGATGCTCCCTGAACTTTAAGTTAAGAAGCAAGATCATCTAATACAGGACTTAGAAAAAATGCATTTTCCACTCTTAAGATTGTACCATTAACAAAAAACTAATCTGAATTCAGTCTTGACAGCAAAGCATTATTGTATACATTTCCATACCACCATTCATACAGGAAATGAATGTGGCACTATACTACTAGAAATCTGCTGATTGTACCCCCCAAAACCTTGACCATGGGGTAGTTGCCCACTTTGCCCTTCCATAAACACACTTCTGCCTTCAACGTTGTACTCCATGTTGGGATTTTAAGCAAGCTAAATAAAACTAAAGGTAAAGCATTGCATGATGAGATGTATTACAAACAGGATAAAGTCTAGAACTGACATAAAGAAGGTGGCAGGTGCTACTTCAAAAAGTAAGAATATGCAGTGGAGTATCACAGGTTTTAGAATAGGGACTCCTCCTTTTTGGTACATACTTCTCTGACCTATATACCACAAATTCTGACCTATACCTAATCAAATTCACTGAAGAGTGCAAGCTTGGTATTAACTTCCCCCTTTGATACATACTAGCTTCAGTATGAACTACTTATTGCAAACCATAGTGTACAGAGTAAGAGCTTAATCTAACTGCAAGAATCCTTTTCTAGGACATATACTATAGGCAATACCTCACTACATACAGAAACAGTTATCTGGAATCTCAGTGCATGTGTCAACAGTTCCTTCACCTTTGACCACCATGCTGCAAGAGTAGTTAGACAATCCTTCTGTAAGGCATAAATGGTTTCCAAAAGTATTTCATCTAGATCAAAGGATGTTATTATCTCTCTGTATTTGTACTCTGTACTAATTAGACCAATAGTTATGAATAATACCCCTTTCAGCATCTATCTAGAAAAGGCCCAAGGGTTCCTGACAAAAATGATAGGCCTAAAACCCCCTAGATACCAAGACCAACAAGCGATCCCACCCCTATAGTCTGACTTTTATAGACTCCTTTATGGAGATCTATGCCTGGCAGTCTGTGCTATGAAATACATGACAATAATGGATCTCTTTATACCTTCATAGGATAAATGGTTGCACAAATACCAGTACCAAGGATTTGAACCTCCATCAACACATAAATAAAACATAATGGAGGCAAAGATTCATTACTCATCTTGGGAACAAATGTCTTCTGCACGGTCAGAAAAATGACACCCATTCATCCTTCAAGACCTGAGATGTACCTCTCTAGACTATATGAGAAGAGACATCACTCAGCTCTCAGTCTATGTGTCACAGATAGGTACATGTCTTGCATTGAGCAGCCTTCTACTTTGAGCAAGGATGATGCCACAATATGAACAGATGCTGATTGACTTTAATAATTGGCTTAGTTTTTGGTGTCATTTTAGTGATACACAGTATTTGTCAGCATGAGAGGACCTGGTTAACAAACAATGTTACTTTGCCAAGGGTGGTCTGTACCTGTCCCCTCTAGATGCAAAATCTGAAGGTAATGCTACTCAATGCTGGCAGTCTAAACCTCAAAATGCACTCTCTCGAGGCACTCCTAAAAATGGAGAACATTGATATCTGTGCAGTAAATGAGACCTGGTTCAAGGCTCCAGAGAGCACCCCTGCAAAACCAGGCTACAACTCTTACCACACTTTTTGGCCACCAAACTAGGATCAAAAGACTAAAGGTCGAGGAGTGTCCATATTCACCAAGGATATTCACACCACCAGGTTAGTTGCCCAACACAATGTGTCTGAAATTCTCCAGGTGCAACTAACACTAGGTAAGACTGCAATCCAAATTGTAGCTTGCTACAGATCCCCCACCATGCCCCAAGATTCTCACTACACCTTTCTAAACATACTGGAAATATTAATATACAACCAAACACCCTAATACTGGGTCATCAACTACCCTGCCATTAACTGGGAAAACTACTCATTTACCAACAACTTTGCCCAACGGTTCTTGGAATTCATAAATTCCAATGCCCTGGATCAACTAAACCATAGTCCCACCAGGGGCTCCAACATCCTAGACTTGGTCATTACCAACATAGGAAATTGATGCTCTACACCTATGGCCACCCCCTCGGTCAGGTCAGACCATAAGCTAATCCCCCTTAACATCCACATCCCACTCTCACGCCCCCAGTAAGGAAACCTCCATAAAAAAAACTTTTCCAAAGCCAACTTTATGCTACTCAAGTCAAATGTTACAAATTTCATGACACCCATGCAGATGGGAACTGAAAGTTTGACTGCTGAGTCCTACACTAAGGCACTGTACGAGCACATCCACTCATGCATGAATCGTGCCATCCCAAATAGAACCAAGATGTTCTCCTCCAAGAAAAGGAAGACAATCTGGTGGTCCCCTGCCATAAACAAACTTTACAACAAAAGGAAGAAACTGTTGCAGAAAAGAGGAAAATCCCAGGATGCAAAAAACTCCCTTACCAGCCTCAGTAAAAAGCTGAGATCCCTCATAAAATCCTCCAAAGCTAGTTACGAAAATAAAATTGCCAAAGATTCCAAAGACAACCAGAAAGCATTCTGTAACTATGTCAAGAATCTAAATGACAATGCTCAGATCTGCTCTGAGCTACAACAGAAAGGCATTAAATATACTAATCCCAAGGATATTGCCAATATCCTGGCAGATCAATTCAGTACCAACTTCACCCCCCCCTCACCCCCTAAATGGCCCATCTCAGTACCAGAAGATTGCCAAATTCCAGTAATAACAGCCACACAGGTAAAAAATGCACTCTCCAAACTAAGAATACAGCATCTATGCGACCAGATGACATCCCGGGCTGTGTACTAAATGAACTACAAAATGAACTGGCACCTCACCTAAGTGTCATGTTTAATCATACCCTCACCTCAGGCTTCATGCCCACTGAGTGGCGCACAGCTACAGTTATCCTACTCCACAAGGGGGGATCCACCTTGGATCCCAGGAACTACCACCCCATCAGTCTGACGAGCCTGATCTGCAAGGCCATGGAATGTATTATCATGGAACTTATAAACAAAGACATTGGCAACCTTAAAAGACTAGACCCCTCCCAGTTTGGGTTCGAGAAGGACCGATCTTGTCTCCTGAACCTGATTGACTTCTTCGAATCAGACTCCAGAGCTGTGGACAAGGGTAAGACAGTCCACACAGCCTATCTGGACCTCGCCAAGGCCTTTGACACCATCCCCCACTCTGGAATCATAGATAAACTTAATAAGTTGGGCATTAATCCCTACATCACTCGATGGGTTGCCAACTGGCTTACTGACAGAACCCACACTGTAAAAGTAGCTGATTCCAAATCCAGCTCCAGACAAGTGACAAGTGGAGTACCTCAGGGTTCAGTCCTGGGACCTCTCTTGTTTGGCATCTACTTCTCTGAAGTACAGGCCAACACTAAGGGACTCTGGCTAACAAAGTTCACAGACGACTGTAAACTGGGAGCAATTACTGAATACCCAAATGATGTTGATACTCTACAAAAGGGCCTTACAGAAACAGATGCTTGGTGCCAGAGCCATGGACTCAAGCTCAATGCCAAGAAATGTATAGTTATCCCCTTTGGGAAAAAAACATGTACCCATGAATTACCACATAGGTGGCAGTACACTAAACACCAAATGTGTGATAAGAGACTTAGGGACACAGGTGGCCAGTGGTCTCACCTTCAATAACCACATCGCTGCAACAGTCAGGAAATCCTTCTATGTAGGGCACACCTCATCACTAAGGGCTTTTCATCCAGAAAAAAAGGAGGTCATTGTCACACTGTACTCTTCCCTCATTAGACCCATTATAAAATACAACGCTCCATTTGGTATGTACCTCTCAAGACATCTGCAACAACTGGAAAGGCCACAGAAATACCTCACTAAAAGAATCACAGGCCTAAAACAGATGCCCTATGCTGACCGCCTTAAAAAACTCCAGCTATACTCTGTCACATATTGTCTACTCCGAGGCGATCTCTGCTTAACATACAAGGCCATGTCAATCCCAGAGCTGTTGGACATGCTACACTTAAAGAAATCCCAATCCCTCAGAGCCACACGCCCCAGGAATCTAAACCTTGTCATCACAATAAACAAAACATGCTGGAGGGTAGGTTCCTGATCCAGAGACTCCCCAGACTCTGGAATAGACTGCCCATACATGTCAAGCAGAGCTCCTCTTTGGCCCTCTTCAAAAGGAACCTTGATGATTGGATGGGAGAAAGGAAATTCACCCCAGGGATCATGTCAGTCACCCTACTAGACAGGGGTCCAAGGAAGTAAATAGTGTGGGAAGAAATAGTCAGGGAATTGTTATGGCTAGGCTTGTATAGGCCCTAGGGCCGATAGACTAGTACCAACCTATGAACCTATGAACCTATGAATAGATAATTAAGAGGGCTAAATAAGTCCAACAAAGCAAATTTTGAGATACAGATAGCATCCCAGGCCAAGGACAACCATAAGGCTTCCTCTAGCTGTCTGAAACCTCAATGGCAGCACACAACACTGTGCTGAACTGAAGGTAAATAGAGCCATGTTCATGGAACTGGGAGATATAACAAATCTTCAGGTTGACAGACTCTGCTCCAACTTTACCCCCTTCTCACCCCAAGTCTCCCTGCAGGAACTACCATCTAACATAATCCCTCCAACTATCAGTAGTAAGCAGGTCTTAGATGCACTATCTAAAGCCAAGAGTACAACTTTGATGGACCCTAATAATGTCCCTCAATGCCGCCTAAAAAGCCTAAACTATGATCTATCAGGGTGACTGGTGTCATTATTCAACCATAGCCTCTGCACAGGCTTCATGTCACGTGAATGGATGACTGCAATGGTCATCCCTCTGCACAGAGGCAGACCATCAACAGATCCCATGAACTACAGACCCATTAGTCTGACTAGTTTCATATGCAAATCCATGAAATTATCATGGAAATGATTAACAATAACAGGACACATTCAGACAATGGACAAGGTAATGGATGAGAGCAAAGGGTGCATATTGCCTACCTTGACCTAGCTAAAGCATTTTATACAATACCCCACACAGGCATTTTAAACAAACTCATGGAGGTAGGCATAAACCCCTATATAGGCTCACAGGTAAGAACCAGGATGTTAGGATTGGTCAGACTCCTCCACAAAAAGGGCGGTCACCAGTGGAGTCTGCCAACTCTGTGTGCTGGGTATCCTCCTCTTTGCCATCAATTTTTCAGAAGTTAAGGTCAAGGTCAAGGACCTTTGATTTACTGAGTTTGTAGATGATTACAAGCTATGAGAATTATAGAAACCCCTTAAGATACTAACATTTTACAGGAAGGCCCAGCACAGACAAATGACTAGTGCCAAAGCTATGGCTTAAAACTCAATGCCAAAAAATGCATAATAGTACCTTTTGGGAAGTTGGCCAGCCAAGGCAACTACGTCATTGATAAAACACTCCTATAGTAGATATAGTAATCAGGTGTTTGGGACTTGTGTATACAGTAACCTTGCTTTCAACCAGCAAATGTTTAAGGCTGTAAGAAAGTCATTCTATGTCACTCAACTTATAAGTACAGGTATGGCAGCTCAGTCCAGAGAAGTTATCATGTCACTGTACTCAGCCATCATCAGACCCATCACTGAGTATAAGGTACCCTTCTGTATGTACCTCATCAGGCACATGAAACAACTGGAACATCCTGAGAGGGTCAACTCAAAATGAATACAGGGTATAAACATAATTTCCTATATAGGTTGCCTCAAAGTCATGTATCTATATTCTGTTTCTTACAGACTGCTAAGAGGTGAGTTTATACCTGACATAAAAGGCATCCGTGGATCCTGCTCTGATGGACCTTTTGCATATCTGCAAAACAAGGAGCACCAGAACTACTAGATCTAAGGATTTAAACATTTCTTGTGACTTAAATAGGATGTGTTGGAGGGACAGTTATGTACCTCAGAAAATCCTCATTCTCTGGAAAGATGCTATCCTTGTTACAAGATAACAGAACATATGAAGTTATATCCCAAAATGTATGGGAAAGAAAAATAAAACAAGTAAATGAAGATATCTATGCATTACTCATGGAGCGTAGGATTAACCAAGAACTGTACAATTTTTTTTAGTGTGGATCATCCCATTATTCCAACTATAAGTGGCTTGCCAAAGGTCCATAAACACCCAGATGACCCACCATTAAGACCAATTGTGGCGGGACAAGGTTGGGTGACTGAACCCCTCTCCATGTATGTTGAGAATGAAAGACGAGTTCCACGAAATCCTGTTCTCGTCTTTCTTTCCTGTCTGTTTTTAGTTTATTTGTGGCTTTGATTTTTATTATGTTGAGAATGAGTTAAAGCAGCAACTATCAAGAATACATTCCATAATCGGAGATGCTGGTACTTTTTTAAGACACCTATCAGATAAAATGAATGCAATCCAACATGGAATTAAGGTGCTCTTGGTAACATTGGATGTTAACAATCTTTTCACGGTAATACCTCATGACTATGGGATCAAAGCAGTAAGATCTTTAGCACATGAATTGAAGTTTAATGCTGACATTATTTGTCACTTATTATATATCATTCTTCACAACACCATTTTTCTTTATGGTGATAAGTGCTACTTACAAACATGGGGGGTGGCAAAGGCACATCATTTGCCAACACCTACTCAAACTTGATACTTGCATATTGGGAATGGCAAAATATAATATGCTCGAAGAATCCACGGAGAAGTAATTTATTATATTATGGGTGCTTTGTGGATGATATTTTTATTGTGTGGGTGGGGCAAGTCATAGATCTGCAAGCATTCATAGACTATTTGCACTCTATCACAGAGTTCCTTAAATTTTCAGTAAAATACTCAGATAAATAGATTGACTTTTTGGATGTTAAAATTAGCTATGATGTCACGCAAGGTCTCCAAACAGGAGTACATTGCAAGGAAACATGGCATAACCATTATTTACATCACCATAGTATGCACCAAAGTCATATCTACAAGAATATAATGGAAAATCAAAGGATGCGCCTATCTAGGTTATGCACTGAGGAAGATATATTTAAGGAGGAATGTGAATTGCTCAAAGGACATCTTAGAAAGAGAGGCTATAAAGAATCAGGTATGAATAAACCAATAGATCATAACACCTTCAGAAAGACTAAAGGTCGTCCCTAATATTTAACAGCATCTGATGATGAACACAAAGCTAAACCCCAGTAGAACCAGAAAGGGCAGAAGATTAATTGTTTGCTCACCTACATCTCTGATAATCAGCATATTTGTGAAATTATTAATAAATATTGGCCGATACTCCTGCAAGATGGGAAGCTTAAAGCATTAGTGGGAGAAAAAACAAGATTTGTTTATAAAAATAAAAAGAACTTGAAACAGTTACTTTACCATAAAGATGGTCATCATAAAATATTTCCTGAACCTACAGGAATGAGAAAATGTGGGAGATGCAAAGCATGCCCACATATTAATCCTGTTCCAGGATTTAGGCATCCAGTAAATGGCAAAGAATATAATTTCAAGGTATCTGCCACATGTAACACCAAACATCTAGTATACTTAGCAACCTGTAAACAGTGTACAGCATTTTATATAGGGAAAATGGACCAACGCTTCAAGGACCGTATTTTAAGGCACATTAGAGATATTTTACATGAAGAAGTTCCAAATAGTTTGGCCAACCATGTAAAATGTTTTCCTACACATTATTTCTACTTCCAAGCTGTGGATATAATTATACCAAGTCGCAGAGGAGGAGATGTGAAGAATCTAACAGAATCCTGAGAAATAAAATGGATCACTAACCTTAGAGCACACAAGTATCCAGGGTTAAATGCTGTAGTTCCCCTTAAACCTGTGTTAAAAAATAGGTGTATATCCATTAGCTGATTATCTGAGGAAGGCTTGCTCTTTAAATGTTTAATGAATTGAAACTACTGAAGGTGTGTCCAAAATAACTGTTCCTGATAGGTACATAGATGTTAAAACATTCAGAACAAGCCTAAAATATTTACTGAACTGAAGAAGGCCTGAATAGGTTGAAAACACTTTTCTTCTTTTTTACCCTTTGGTTTTAAATGAAGTTTTATGTTTAAATAAAGCCTAAAGTTTTAAATTTTCAACATTAAGGTTTCAATGCTATCTTCTAGCTCCATGGTGGTCAACTCAGGAATAGTTTCTGTTTTTTTTCTCACTTGTTTGTTTGCACCTGGGAAGACCTTTAGCAGCTAAGGAAGTTTTTTTTCTGTCATTCTCCGGAATAGACTTTCCATCCATGTGAAGCATAGCCTTCCCTAACACTATTCAAATGCATCCTGTACCAATGGATGGGAATTTGGAAATTCACCCCTGGTCTGACACCTATGTCTCTGATGGATTAAGACAGCTGTTAAATTGTGCCCTAACTAACATAACCCCTTAAAATAACATCTAAGGCACAATAGCTCATAGGGTACATTTTAGTTGCATAGCTATGCTTATAAAGGCAGCAGTGGGCATTAGCTTAGTATATACTTATGACTCTATAAAGCTACACTTGTTGCTTGGATGGGTACATGGGTAAGTTTATCCCTAGCCTGACATGTTTTCCCTCATGGAACTATTTAGTTAATCTTGAGTGTGGTAATTGGCAAAGCTCCCACTGGCTTCAGACTTCCTTGTCTTGTACTCCATCCATCCATCCATCCATCTATCCATCCTCAACCCATTTTCCCATTTTGCACATGGAGTTGGGGTGTCACTTCAGCAGTGACAATCATCTTGAGCCAAGATTTTTAAACTGCCAGGTGGCTAGCCCTGCCACACTAGTTCATTTTTACACTTACGTGCACACACACTCTCACCTACAGCCAATTTAGAGCATCCAGTTCTCCTACTGCATGTCTTTGGAATGCGGGAGGAAACTAGAACACCCAGAGGAAAACCAAGCAACTGCAGGGAGGACATGCTGACCTGGCACAGAAAGCACCCCACCCCAACACTTGCTGTGAGGTGACAATGCTAACCACTGTACCACTGTGGCCACCTTCACCACAACAGCCATCTAGGTCTTGTACTTCCTATGATGCTGCAGTTCTGAACACTGTCCTAAATGGCTACCCAGTTGCATTTTTGGTAATGCAAATACAATGGATAATTGAAGTGCACTAAAAGGGTACTATTCACATTCATCTGACAGTGATTCCAACACTTTAGGGCAGACATCTGTTCACTCATAAATAAGGTTTTTATTACAGAAGAAAAACATACTTTATTATAATTATCATACTTAACTGAAGCTTAAACTAGGAAAACTGCACCAAAAACCTCCCATTTTACAAAAATGTTGGTATGAACTTTCCTCCTGTGTATGTGTATTCATTTTAATTGTTTTTTTTTTCTTTATTTTTTCACATATTTAATTAAAACCCACTCTCCTGTTTATTGATATTTATGTTTGCATTTGTTTTGGTCTGTCTGCATTCCTTCCTTGTTTCTTTTTCTTTCTTTCTTTCTTTTTGATCTTTGATTATAAGCATTCCCAAAGCCATGTTTTTTTTTTGATTCAGCAATTGGCATTAGGTCAGACAGATTACTTTGAAAACATGATGTGTCCTGTGCATTTTCTGGCCCCAAGATATAGCCTAATAGTTATCAATGAATGAAATATTGAATTTATTTCAGTGGGAGTACACTGATATTTTGTAACACTGTGCTACTGGTACATTGTATCTTTCTGCTTACGCGTATACCTCTTGCTTGAGTTTTTTTTGCTTAGATCACTGTTATTTATTTATTTATTTCAGTATTGTGCATTGTACATCATGCTCTGGGGTTTACATTTTTTTCATACAATAGCACAGCAGAAAGGCTTTGCTTTTTTGTTTCTTTTAAATTCTTTTGGGACAGCAGAATTAGACAATTGTTTGCTTCTGGTTGTATGCAGTGAGAATGACAAAAACATCTTTACTTTTCAGGGTATTTTTCTTTTTGAAGAAGATGAATAATTTGTCTTTCATAAAATTATCTCTGTAAAGAAAATGCACAAAGACTTGTAATATTAACAATGTAATGCTAATCTTTAGAGGCTAACATGTGAGTCTATAAAAATGTTTCTTGGTTACTTGCTATGTATGTAGAAATAGTCTCTAAATCATATTTTATTCTTTTGTTCTGCCTTATCTCTTATCATGTTTATTATAGCTTCAAATTGTGGATTTTGCATTATATTTGATGTTTTTTTGAATTTGTGCTTGATTTTTGTGTGTTTATATATCATGTCACATGCATGCATTCCATTATAATAATTCAGATGTATTTATGCATATTTTCATATTTTTATTTAAATCCTATGCTTTGCTATTTCTAGTTGGATAAAGTTACAAATTACTATATGCAGCTCTATTTGGTTTAACAAATAATCTAGTTTAGCATTTACAATTAGAATTTGTAATGCTGTGATACATTTGTATATAATTACTAACTATAAATCAGATATTTCTTTAACTTACTTTTTCACATAGCTTTACGTTGTATTTTATCATTGTCAGTTGCTTTATAAAAAAAGAGTACAATAATGTTAAAATCTGTGTAGGGAATGAGTGCCATGTCCTTGTGCAACCTTTTGTTTGATTTTGTGTACATAATATATTAATATGTTTTTATACATTTAGGTGAATGGATTTCAGAATTGTATTACTGCCCTGCTCATTTTAAGTAACATTTTAAACTGAATCTTTGGTATTGACAGAACATTTAAAGTCAAGTCCGCATGCTTCAAGCCCTTAAAATCAGAAACATGGGGTAGAGGTTCCAATTAGATCTAAGTGAACAGGTAAGCACCCCTGCCTAAGTAATACATATTATTATTCCTACCCAAAATAGAAAATACAATAAGAAATAGGGATACAAAAAAGTGAATAAGCAACTTTGGTAACATAAAAATAATATTTTTTCCCAATTACACTTCTCAGAAAGTTTAATTACAGTCATAAAACTAAATATGTATATTGACAAAGAATCATGCCTGGTACAAATATTACCAAAAAGTTATTTGTCTAAAGATATATACAAATAGGTATGATCTCTTGAGCATCCCTCTGAATGCTATACTTATTATGTACAGTCCTCCTGAATAAGAATTCCCTGTTGATCAATGTTTTAATAAATGTTATCTTCTATTTAGTAGAAAACCCTCACTTCAGATGACAATTGTACATTAATTTTGTTGACTATTATATTATCTTCTATTTGATACAAATCTTCATTTCACATGGCAAATTGACATTAATTTAGTAGGGTCATTATTTTGACCCGAGTTGGAGTTATCTATCTGAAATTCAACTGTTTTTTTCTCCATGTGGGCTGTATTTTTCAATTTGTTTTCACAAAGTTGTTTAGCCTATAACTTAGTAAGACTCTTAATATTTTTCTTTTTAATATTTCCTTAGTGCAGATTAATTCTCATCTGTTTTGTAAGATGTTAATTCATTATTTTTTTCTCATTTTTATGACAAACATTTCTAAGCATTTTACATTCTTTTCTAAATTCATTAATGGTAAAAAAACTTTCAACACATGTTCCAACCGTAAAATGCACTTTCCTAACTGTTACACTAAACATGATTTTTAATTAACTTAGCAGATTTTGCATGCATTATATATATATATATATATTTTTTTAATTAAAGCCAAATCCTCTTCTGTATGTCTGCCCAGTAGTTGGCCTTTGGCATGACAAAGGAAGACTAACAAAAAAAAAAAGGTGGTCGGGACTGCAGGCTTATTCCTACATTAAATAGCCACTTGGTTACCATGGAGGCAAAAGTCAGTATGGTGCATGATTACAATGTTGAAAGCTGTGATGCCAAATGCAGATTTTTTTTTACAGCATAGCTCCCATTCCGCAGTCTATTTTTTTTCTGTTTTGCCTTTAATACTTAATATTTAGTACTAATACTTAATACTTATATTTTGTTTAGTGCTTCCTGGCTTCCTAACTTTAGATTGAAGGATTTAATGTTGATATGTTTTTGGTCATATGGAGTAAACCGAATATCCAAAGAGGTGACTCTGTAAAAGGCCAAAAAGAATATTGAGAAAAACAATGATGTACTTATTTCTGTACCATACAGCCTGGAAAGGCTTAACCAAATGAAGGAAATCATGCATCAACCATAAAGATAAAGATGCAAAAACATAAAATTAAATAAATAAGTAGAGACCTTAGTCTTCTGATAGTTCCTTAGAATTTTGACCATTGATTTGTTTTTATAATGCAGTATACAATAGATAAATAAGCAATGTGCCATCATGCTATCAAATGGAATCATACTCAATGTAATGCATAAAAAGCTACAGTTGTGAACCAGCAATCCTAGATCCTTAAGGCAGCATTAAGCACCACTTTTCCAGCAAACAGCCAGCAAACAGTTGATGCTACTATGTACAGCAACAACTAATCCAAGGAAGCTAAAGATATTCCAAATATCAGTAGTAAACCAAAAATAAAGAAAAATTAAAACCAACCATCTTAGTAGCAAAATAATTTAATCGAGTTATTAGCAAAGCTTTCAAGTTACATAAACTCTTTCTCAATGCTTTTAGAACCAAACCATATACATCCACGTCTTTAATTTCCAAGTTTAAATTACATCAGCCAGTCCATTAAAAAAGAGTAAAAAAATCACGAGACCTCACATAAAAATAACATTACATGATAAATTATATTAAAATATAGAAAACCCAGAGATAAAATATTATAATTTGTATTGCTTTAACTTTAAAACTGGTTTAAGACTATTCATTGTATTTAGCCCTTGTAGCAAATCAGTTCCAAAATAATTAATCCAGTTATACTCAGCTAATTATGTAATATTTAATATATCACCAACACATTTATTCAAAAAGACTTTTTGAATAAACCTGAACTTGAATGTATGTTCTCCATCTATCTGAAAATTATGTTCATATAATGCAATAGTATCAGCACATCTGCAAATCACTTTTCTGCCTATTGTACCTATGTTTATTAGTTAACTTAGGAAAATATGTTTTAATAGGATCACAGCAAATGCAAGCACAGGTACACATTCAAATGAAACAACAATCATGCAAACAACATGTTCAAGTAAGGGGAAGAAGCTGTGGCAGAACTACCTTTACCCATATAAGACCAACAGCAAGAAGCAAGCCAATTTATGTAAATATTCATTTAATAATGCAGAATTATCTCTACTTAGGGGTTAGTAATTTAAATGATTCCTTAACAGAATTAAGATTATTCCTTAGAAATTTAGATGTAAAACTGCTTTTTAGAAATTATATTCAAAATACTAATCAGCACTTTGAAAGAGCTGGTACATTTATAGTTGTTAACACACCCACTGTAGAGGCTTTTTATACTATGTAGGAACATGAGATTTATAATTTATATTTTCAACAATGTGGGAACAAATTATAATCTGAGTTATGATGAAAGACAAGCTTGCTATAAATGTTGGATACATTATGTTATATGAATGATGTAGTCATCGAAGAAGCTGATAAAGGTGGTAACACTGTTATAATGGACAACAAAAGCTATATTAGTTGGATGCATGAAATTTTATTACATTATAATACTTTCAAAAAAGTTGATAGATTTTATGTTAATGATATTATATATAGAATTAAATCTTATTTATATTATCTGATTATGGAAAATCTGATTACTATAGAATTGTATAACTACATGTATATGTCTAGTCCAGTAACTCCTGTTATTTATGTTTTACTAAAAATCCATAATAATGAAACTAAACCTCCTATGAGACCTATAGTCTCTGGAAGTCACTGAGTAGCTATGTTGAAATACTTACAGATACAATTATGTTTCTTATTATGTCACAGTAAAAGTTATATTAAGGATATGAATGATTTCTTAAGTGCTTTATATAATTGGTCTAAAGGAAATATGACACATGATTTAATTCTAGTCACTATAGATATCAAATCATTGTTTACTGTCATACCAAATGATTATGGTGTTCAATCCATAAGAGAATATATGTGCAAACATAGCAATTTTTCAGGAAGGAAAATTGGGATGCTCTGCTTGATGTTGGACACTCTTCTGAATAATAATGTCTTGCTCTTTAATCATGAATATTTTTACCAACAACTTGGTTGTAACAATAAACACCCCAGTTGTGAATACATATGCAAATGTAATTCTTTCTAAATGGAAAGGTGGAAATATATTTGATAATGATTGTTATTATTTTCTGGATGAAGGTGTTGCTTTCCATAAGCATTTTGTTGATGATAATTTTTAAATACGTACTGGTGACATCGAAGTCCTAAATATGTTCATAGATAATTTAGAGAAAATTGCCAACTTCCTGGTATTTGATTTGAAATATTCAACTGTAAATATAAATTTTTTATATATTAATATAATATTCAATGATGGAAAATTTGATACTACTATACATAGAAAGGAAACTCAAACTTCCAGGTATTTACATTCGAGTAGTGGGGTCCCTATTAAATTATCGAATGTTTTAAAGTTTGAATGTCATATGGTCGAGACCATATGATCAAACTTTGAAAAGTTCGAAGGTGAAAGGCAAAGGCTCTATTCACGCAGAATGGGAAACATTTCCCATTTCTGCACTGAAGTGCGGCTCGGAGTTATTATATTTAAGTAGGGGGTGTGGGTGGTACAGAGGGGCTTGCCCCCCTGCTCAGAACATTAACGTGTTTTTTTATGTTTTTATTATATATTCGAAGATTTAAGTTTCTCTCATATGTTGTCGAATATATGAGGTTTGAAATTTTGAAGCTTTGAAAATATAATATAGACTTGAGTAGTATGCATCCTAGATATGTGTAAAGAAGTGTTGTTATAAGTCAATTACGGAAACCTAGTAGACTCAATACTTCTAATATAAATTTTATGGCAGAGATGGAAATTATGGCTTATGACTTTCAAAGTAGAGGCCATGATACTAAGTTAATAAGAAATAATATGGACTTTATAATTTCTGAATATGAAAAGTTAGGTCAACCATATTTTTCTGAGTTAACTAATAACCATAGGAACAATAGGTAGAAGAGAGAATGAACCTTAGGATATGCTACTAAGTATAATAGGCATACTTCCCAGATTTAGGAGATTATACAAACGAATTGAGCAATTTTAAAATCAGATCCTGAAATTAAAAACTTAGTAGGTGAGAAACCTGAATTTGTTTTTAAAAAAGAGAAAAACCTTAAACAACACTTGTGCTATGAAGATCTTTCATTTGAAAAAACATAGGCAATATTCAAAATAAATGAATATTGTTATAACTGTGCATACTGTAGTTGCAAAAATCTAGATAATGAATACATACATCCTATTACTAAAAATAAGTTTACATTCAAGGTATTACCAACATGTTATACAGAAAATGTGATTTACTTTGCTAATTGCATGAAACATAACTGTTTATATATAGGAACAACTAATCCAAAACTTAAAGAGAGAATATGTTCCCACTTATCAGAAAGTCTCAGATTTGTTGATATTAATGCATTATATAAGCATAATTTTCAGATGGGTAGAGAACATATATTCAAGTTCAGGGTTATTCAAAAAGTTTTTTTTAGATAAACGTGGAGGTGATTTATTAAATATTAAAGAATTAGCTGAGTATAAATGGATTAATTATTTTAGAGCTGATTTGTTACCAGGGCTAAATACTATGATCAGTCTTAAACCAGTTTTAAAGTTAAAGCAATATAAATTATATTTTATCTCTGGGTTTTATATATTTTGTTTAATATAATTTATTATGTGATTTGATTTTTATGTGATGTTGCATGCGATTTTTTACTCTTTTTTAATAGGCTGGCTGATGTAATTTAAACTTGGAAATTAAGGAAGTGGATGTATATGGTTTGGTTCTAAAAGCATTGAGAATGAGTTTATGTAACTTGAAAGCTTTGTTAATTAAATTGATTAAATTATTCTGCTACTAAGATGGTTGGATTTCATTTTGCTTCTATATATTTGCACATTAGTGACACTCACCCTATATAGTGCAGCCATATGTGCATCTTTAGCTCTTTTAATATACTTTTCGATCTTTTACAGAGTCACCTATTTGGATGCTCCTTGCGTAATCTATATGACCAAAAGCAGGCTGATATTAAAGCCTTCACTCCAAAGTTAGTAAGCTAGTACTTACTTGTTTGCACATAAAATGTAATCCCTATAATATACATATTTGTTTTAGCTTGTTTTAAGATTACATTGGAAGGGAACTTATAGAACCTACATCCCATTTGCAGTAAACAATGTTCAATTGCAAAAGGTCATAGTTCAATGAGCAAAATCATTCTGAAATGATGCGTGACAATATATATATATATATATATATATATATATATATATATATATATATATATCAATCAGTAATTCAGGCATGTCAAATTCTGTCTTAACCAATGGCATTTTCAGAAGCTTTGCTAAGATGGTTGTATGCATACTGTGGTGAATGTTGAGATATCTCATTTACTAGGATATATACTACACTGATAAGGGCATCTATATTCCAGTAGTTTGTGAATACTTTTCAACTGTGCATGTATACCTTTGCACATTGTGTCTTTCTGTCTCATTAACACACAAGTACACACACACACACACACACACACACACACACACACACACACACACACACACACACACACACACACACACACTACAAAAGCAAACATATTTCTACTTAAAACAGCAAGCTTCTGTCGGATAAAAGGTATATAGAGAGGAAATGCAAAACTGCACAATACAATCATACATATGTTGCATCATACAACAAATTTTATATGCTCATTTATTCTCAAATAGCCTACGCACACAAACAGAAATCTAAGATATCAGCATCAATAATTACTCTGTATAATTTTTTTGTGTGTGAAAAAACTAAGAAAGTTTTTACTTTGATTCACACAGCATCTCCAAAAAAAAAAAAAAAAAAAAAAGAATTTTATTGGTTAGAATACCACAACAGCTGAGAGTCTATATTCATTTGTTTTGGTGATCTACCCAGGAAAATGAGCAAAACATTTATCACAAAATAAATAACAAAAAACATCTCTTGTGCAATCTATAAGATTTTATAACATCAGTAAACTACACTGAATGTTGTAAACTAAACTGAATGTTTTATAAGCCTAACTTATACAAATTTCAAACAAGCCAATGTCTAATATGGGGAGATAAAAAAATAGGGATAAGATTGTGGAACTGGCAGCTTAAAATTGTCACAAAACTGATTCATTAGTGATGGAAAGAGAATAATGAACTGGCAACACGGTTGGAAATTCTAGAATGAGCGGGATGGAAATAAATCAAGAAAAAGTGATGTCAAAGGGGATCAATTGTTAGTAAGAGCACATGTAACTTTAAAAGGTAGGAAGCTCTAGCAAGAAGAGAAAACATAAGTGAATGAAAATGAAAAAAAGTATGAGAACTAGAAGAAAAGTTCTGCAAATGCTCACCAAAAAAAGTAAAGTCACTGATGTTGACTATAGGAGAATTGTTATGCAGACATTCAAAAGCTATGCAAGGCAGAGTTTATATGACAGAAAGGTAGAGCACACAGCAATATAAATAAAAGCATCATAGAAAAAATGAGTAGAATTTTCATGAAAAGGTCATTTTGGATCTAAGAACAGAAGTTTAGAGATGGTACTACATGATACTAAAATTAAGATGAATATCAAAATGTTGGCAGTGAATAACCTGCACCAAATGACATGAAAATAGAAGTGAAAATAAAATGTCATATGATGGTTATGGTGCAATATATAAGTCTTATAGTAAGGGATGTCACTTTCATGTAACAACTGAGATATTCAATGTGATCAAATGGGTACAGATATACCCAGGGCAATCAAATTGGAAAAAATTACTGAATGCTATAAGGTCATCTGGAATTATTCATATACTGTATTTATAGAGTGATACATATATACATATATATATATATATATATATATATATATATATATATATATATATTTTTTTTTTTTACAGAAAATAATATAGAACATTAAAATAAGTTCTAGACTAAAATGTGTATATATGTAATTTAATACATAAAAACATGATAAATATGTAAAAGAGATATGGTAAGAAAAGGGCAGAGGTCAGGTAAAGATGCTTCAGTTAAAGCTGATAACACAATGTACAAGATATCTAGAACAGTCAGAATGGCTGCATGCAATGCACTCTTTAACTATTGTGGAAGACTTCTGACTAGAAAAATGCTCCACTGTTCATTCATATAGAGGAGAAACAATAATTAAAAATTAATCAAGACTTCTTCTGCTAAGAGAAACAAATCTACAGTTCTCATCAGTTTAATTCTACAGTTGATGTCACATCTAAGTTCATTAAGAAAATTTGGAAATAAATTTTATAGCAGAGAAATTAATCTAGAAAAATTGATATCACCTAAACTTTATATCACCTCTGTTGAAGATAAAAATATTGACCTGGTGAGGTAAATCATATTATTACTAGTGGTAAGTTATTGTACAATTTAGTTTATTTATAAGTCACTAAGGTGAAATGAGTTTCAAAGCTAAAACTACAAGGTAGTAAATTAAAAAAAAAATCATGTGATCACTGATGTCTAAGTATACAAGCCTTATGAAGATAGTACAATGATGCTTAAATCTGTCTGAAAATGTTATAAAAATGTAAACTCATACTCTTCACATTTTTACATGCCCTAATATCTTCAGTAAATCTAGGCTGTGAGTTAAAAATGCCCCTGTGCTCCAGACCAGCTACCTACTGAAAATAAAAGTAAGTCCACAAGAGATTTGGAGAAATGTCTATTCCCTCTTAGAAACTAGCATATTTTTCATGTGGTACTCCTTGCTAAAGGTGCTAGTAGGCTAACACCATGACACAGCAATTTTAGTAGGCACAGAACATTTTGACAACCTGCTTTATTTTGGTTGGTTAGAAAGTATAAATTAGGTGGTAAATCAAACAGTCTATGACCTATATTCATTGCCCTACCTGAACGTCTTATTGAAAAAGCCCAAAACTACAGTGGGCACACAAAAGACAGTATTTTTACGGGGCAATTTTACTGGTGATACTTGAGATGATATAATTGCTATATGATGAATACGCAAAGGGTAAGTCATGTTAAAGACTTTTCTATTAAAATCATTTCTGATAAGCAGGAAAGCACCAGGTCATTGACATATTGGTAAGGGCTACTTCTGAGGAGTCTTCATAATGATGGAGAGCATAGAGAATGTGTAAAACTATGCAACTTCTGGTAAATGCCAAGACTAAAAGAAATTCAACTGTTTCAAAATTACTCAAGAGCAAATCCAGTGAATAAACCTCCTACAGTAGTGTAGTAAGTTTATTGTGTCATATATATATATATATATATATATATATATATATATATATATATATATGATGTGTGACAAACTAGCAACATTATTTTCATAGAATAAACTTCCATACAATTTTCCTATACATTAAAAGGACATACATCAGCCCTCCAAACACCATCTCATACTCATTTAAGGTGCTATATAAGTACATTTAATGTGCTGATCTATAGGCAGCCAAGATAATAAACTTTGTATTAGCCAGCTCTTAGTTACATGCAAAAATATGTTCCAGCAAATATCACATACACTAATTATTAGGCCAGCTGCTCAGATATTTATTTTCAAAAACGTTTCTGTTTTAAAAAACAAACTCATAGCCGTCTTTCTTTTTTTTGTTTTATATATATACCATATTCACATTAGCTCCTATATTAGTGGTCCATTGGAATAGCACTTCAGCAGTTGAAACTTTAAATAATCCAAATGAATTTAAAGTTTTAGGAAGTAAAGTTTACTTCAACTATCAAAAATATTTCAAAATAATTCCTACTGTTTTTTCAGAAGAGTCAGGTGTTTTAGTAAAATATTTCACATATTGCTGTGTTAGATCACTCCAGGAATCCTTATCATTCATATATTCTATTAGTAAGAGGCACATAATTTTATTTTGTTTATGTAAAACTGGATATGTTATTCCCATAACTCCAGGATGTGCATCTTCTTTCTTCTGATGAAAATTCTTGCATTATATATAAAAATATAGCATAAAAACTTAGTTTCACATTCATTTCCTTTATTTAATGATGCATATGTTGTACAAATAAATCCCCCAGCGATTACATAAAACAATGCAAGATGGATGCAAAACTAAAATTTTAATGCACACCCTCAGAGAAGGATTCTTTGAAAAACATCTTATCTGCTGCTTCACTTCTGAATTATTC
Organism: Protopterus annectens; assembly: GCF_019279795.1. NCBI lineage: Eukaryota > Metazoa > Chordata > Ceratodontiformes > Protopteridae > Protopterus > Protopterus annectens. Next base: position 989,084,645 of record NC_056744.1, read on the forward strand.
TCACCATGGACCCAGTATCATGCATTATTCTTTATGAAATGCGTTTTTAATATAGTAGAAACAGGAATCGTAGAGAGTAGCTTCATTTTGTTATTGCTTTATTATTGCCTATTTTTGTAATCATCATCTTAATTAGGACTAGAGTCAGCTTCTGCTAACAAGGTGAGATTACCATTTCAAATCTTTGTATAATGGGTAAGTGTATACAGAACTCAGCTTGAGAAAGATTTTTTTCCGATGCTGAAGTATAAGCAGCTCAGTTACGAAAGTTTGAGTTCTGCATAACTAACGATTTTCAGTTCACTTTGTTTTTTGTTCACTTACTGTCTTTTTAAATATGCATTTCTCAGGTGAAAAATATGCTACATGACTATTATATTTAATGGGACGTGGAAGAAGAAGTGTGGATTACAGTTAAGATTAAAGTCGAGCAAAAGTAACTGTAGAAAAAACGTGAAATTCTAAAAGTAAGTTTCAGTCTTCATAATTGAATAATGTGCATTTGTAATGTCAGATGCAGTTATTTATATTATAATATGAATGCTTATGGGCAGGAAGAAATTGTCATCAGTTCAGGAACAGAATTGTTGATTGTATTCAACTCTGTAGGCCACAATGATATTATTGCTTGCTTCAAAAGACAAAAGAGCATTCCCTCGTGTGACCACAAATTTAATAAGTTTGCTAACTGTACAACAAATTTAATAATGGTGTCCATTTTACTGTATCAACAAATATAACTGCACTAGAAAGGGCATTACTATGAAAGAACACTTATAAACAGTGCTTTTCATAACTAAAAGCCCTGTGAGAAAGTGCTTAAAATAGTTGGCCAGTTTGGCTGCAATTTGTTATAGTCTATGTGACTTAATGGCTTCTACTAATACTATACTATAATGATACCATAATTTTGTTATTTCAGTTTTTGAATGCAGCAAGTATGTTGATACTTTCTTTGACATAACTACAGTCTGTCTCTGAAAGGCATACCATTTGACATGTTATGTGAATGTATGTGAATATATGCTCTTATAGGGCATATTTGTTGGTAAGAAATAATTCAGGACATCTATTAGTTATAGGTAAGAACACAATGCAATTAAACTGCTGTCATTCTGGGATTTCTGACTTCAGTATAATAGTTTCTATAATTGATTTCAGTTAAGAAAGTTGTATTACAATGGCAGCTGAAAGATTTGCATGTTTACAATAGAACAAAATGATTCATAATCACTTGGATTTTTTGATAATAGATAAGATATTAATACTATTGAATCTTTATAGTAGCATCTTACTTTAAACATCTTGCTCTCAGGTACACTAGAATGCATCACACTTAATATTTTTATCTTACAGTCAGCAATCTAATTATATTTGAACTTGGGAATTTTCTCTCCCTACATTTATTTATTTAATAAATGTAAATGGAATTACTGAGAAATGGTAAGGGCATGTCTTATTTTGTTTTCCATTTCATTACTTTAAAACATTAGGCGGCATGGCATTCTAATTGCTTAAAAAGCTGCCTTTTTATTTATCATTTTTTTGCTTTACACTTATTGCTACTTATAGATCAAATGGTCACATCTTCATTTACAGGACCTGCTGAATTTGAAATGTAATTGCCCATGAACATAACTATAGTACAGAGAAAACTGTTATTGGCAGTCTGTCAGAACAGACTGAGATTAATTACTTGACAATATAAGTCATTAGAGATGGTATTGAATTTTAGTTAACAGATAATTAGAGCTGGGTGATTTAAATCCATGCAAGTTTAGTTAATTAGGAATGTAATCTGCTTGTGAAGTGTTCACTTTGAAAATGCTGCCTCATTGCAGTATTTTAAATTTTAAGCAAAATACAGTAAATCTAAATGGAGAACTGAATTGCAAATGTAATACAACAGGATGTTTTAGACTGTATAAAGATGCATTATATAAATACAAACTTTAGTGCATAAGCAAAAGTCAACTAACAGACCAAAACTGAAAACGTGCTTACCCCTATTTGACAGAATTAACATATGACATTTATGCATTTACCACACTCAAAGATATTTATACAGAACATTCTTTTTTATGCTAACTAAATTAATGCAAAAATTCCTATACTGGTCCATTTGCAGTTTATTGTATGGTCAAAAATCCAACTGCATCTCATATGAAAAGCACACTTCTCACTGGGTTTGAATATATAGAAACTTTTCTGCAGACATAAGAGAAACAACAGCTTACTTAATCTTTTAGCAAATACAGTATGACTTGATGCTCTTATAATGAGCTTAGCTTAAAATGAAAAGTGAAATAAACATTTTAAGTTTATGACAACCCACTAGTAATGTGAGTTGGATTAACAGTACAGTTTTATCGAGAACAAACCTTTCACAGTTTATGGAGGAAGTTGACTCGAGCCAGCATTTAAGAGCACGCACACACACACACACACACACACACACACACACACACACACACACACACACACACACACACACACACACACACACACACATGCACACACACTCAGAAACTATTAAACTACTTCTTCAATAAACGAAAAGTCAATGCAAATATATATTTGTCATGCATAAAATTCCTAGGTAGCATATGTTATTGGTCCTGCTATGTCATTACTCACATTATGCTTTCCCAGAAATCTACTGGGCTGAATGGCCCTTAACCATGTTCCTCTACGTCTGCCATATCTGAATTTAGATGTGCATTTCTCATCCATTATTTTAGTTGACAATTCACAAGTTCATTACAGTTTCTGTAATAAAACATTTGTTTTGTTTCGTCATAAATGTCTTTCTCATTTCTGTTTTGATGATTCACTACCCTGAATTGTTTCAAATGCCAGGCAGAATGTATTTTACCATTTAGAGGCTGGAAATTTGCTGACATATGCTTGTCTTGACTGAGGTCTATAAGCACTGTACTTAAAACAGCCTCTGAAAGATTTTTTTACTGATACCTAAATAGTAAAGATTATTGCTTCAGTCAGTCTTTTTAGTCTGCTCTTTTCCCTTATTTATGTATTCATTATTTTTACTTCTTTGTTTGCTGTTTATTTATTTATTTGATTTTGGTTACTGTTGGTAAAGCAGCGGCCACATTTGACCATTTTCAGACCAAGCCCAGCTGAGTCCTTTATATTGTGTACACTGTTGTATTTGGTATGACACTTAAGTTTGGCATGAACACTGAGATATGTGAAAATGTTACTGTTTTTGCTGCCATCCAGATCCACTCTGATGCCTTCCATCTTCTTACTTGCCTAATAAATGGCTTAAACTCATTGGCCCATTTAATTAAAAGAGCCATTAGTTGTTATGTTCACGTAACGCCATGCATTCCACAATGGTGTCTTCCCATTAATTACTTCTTAGCTATGCCTTTGAGTTATAAACACTGCTGATGTTTACTTGAATGGTACATGGCTTCCAGGATGTATTATTAACTTCTAACATATTGCCAAGTCCATAAAAGTGTTTAATTTACTTTGCTGCAAGGGTAAAGTAATTTCCTTCAGCATCTGTAATAGAAATGTCACAAAGTACACACATATAAAATCAAGCATGACATATAAATTATGGTGATGATATCAATGTACTGCAAAAGCTTCTACCAATAATAGTAATCAAAATATTTGAATCAATACAACTTAAAATGATTTCCAACTGCTTCTGTTTTGAAAATCTTATCTGATTTGGTGTTTCAAGTACACGGTACATTGCAAATGCTCATGACTTGAGTTATAGGACAATATTAGAAGCCAGGACAGGGCAAGGGAAATAAAAGATAAAATTATTGGTATTCATCTCCATTGTGAGTTGTGCTGAGTTTTGAGATAATGAGTTTCTCTTGGCTGCAAGTCTTTCTTGTTATTTTTTTTATTTATTTTATTTTACATTTGTTGACCAGGAAAGTCCAACTAGGCTCCAGAGAGCCTATTTTCAGTGGAGACCCAGGGAGAAATGCTCCAGATGCTTAGCTGTATCATATTAGAGCATTTTGCATCTCACTCACATCACAAGAAAAAAAAAATAACATTATTTTATTCATACGAGACATTACTGCTCTTGTCGTAGTGTTAATATCACTGTCAATAGGAACATTCAGTGCAGTTCTTCCAGTCCACACCAATAAGTTAACATGTCTGCCAAGCACATAGTAAAAAAACAAATAATCATTTATTGCTAGAAAAATAAATCAGATTTTGCTGAATCAGTCCAGAACATATTCACAGATTTATAAACATTCTACAAGTATGGCAATTATACTAGTGATTCATATTCCTGCTGCAAGCACAATTACAGCAGAAATGTAAATATATATCCTTGCCTGTTATGTAAAACAAATGGAGCTAGAGTCTAGAGATAGAATTTTGCTTAAATTCCAGCATAAATTGTATATTCTTAAATTTCATCATAAATTGTATATTATCTCTTATATTGCTGTAATATTTGTTAGGAATTTGATTCCATGCAATCATTCTAAATTTAAATAATAGTTAGTGTCTATACAGAAAGAAGGGTTAGAGCTCTTAATTTCATTACAAAATTATCGAACATTGAAAAAAGTGTATTTTGCAAGTATGATATATGTGCATTTTTGAATGCCTGCTATACTGAACAATAAAAATAAAACCTCAGGCAGTTGAAATGTTCATGTCACATAATGCAGTAAATATAATCCAGATATGAAGCAATGTTTTGTCAAAACAGTAATGCAAAATTAAATGTGATTTAAGAATCTTAACTGGAGTTCGGTAATGATTGTTTAACTTGGACAAGGAGATTATAGCCACAGTTTTTTAACTCTGTTTTTACACTGTGGATTCACAAGCATGGCATGTTTAGACAGAACAATAATAAATGATTCTGAACATATGTTCATAAAAAGTAAGCAATCCTCTGAAATTTCTCCTTTCTGATGTTTGTGCTTTCTTATGCTTTCTAGTTCTTTGCTTGCATTTACTCAGAGAACGATGCCAATAAAACAGGAGCAAACATTTCCATATACAATAATGCAAATATAGCATACCACTGGTATGATTGTTGCTATTGATTACTATAAAATGCTTCCTTATATTCTAATAGAAAAGCAACTGGTAATATGCAAAAAAAAAACAAACACAATTTCTTCTCTATGGTAGGAATCGCTTGTTATGACTCCTACTAATAGAATCCCATTAGATTATGCCATATGAGTATATACTGAACTGTATTTTATGTACCACTCCCATAGTGCTGGGATCTGGCTAGAGGTGTCATGAGAAATATAGAAATAAGGAATAGAAAAAATGTAATTTGAGCAAGAATTGTGTGGTGTATTTGGATGTGATTGAGTAACAAAGCTTTTTGAGTGGAAATATAATGTAATTTAATATGATGGTCAGAAATCATGCTCTTTCACACCAACTGCCTGCATGTCCTCTCATCACATTCATAAACCTCATCTTAAGCCTTCCTCTTTTCCTCTTACCTGGCAGCTACATCCTTAGCATCCTTTTCCCAATATACCCAGTATCCCTCCTCAGCACATGTCCAAACCAACGCAATCTCACCTCTCTTGCTTTGTCTCCAAACTGTCCAACCTGAGCTGACCTCTAATATACTGATTCCTAATCCTGTCCATCCTAGTCACACCCAGTGCAAATCTTAACATCTTTAACTCTGCCACATCCAGCTTTGACTCCTGCCTTTTTGACAATGCTACCGTCTCCAAACCATATAACATTGCTGGTCTCACTACCCTCTTGTAGACCTTCCCTTTCACTCTTATTGGTACCCGTCTGTCACAAATCACTCCTGACATTCTTCTCCACCCATTCCACCCTGCCTGTACTCTCTTCTTCACCTCTCTTCCACACTCACCATTACTCTGAACTGTTGATCCCAGGTACTTAAACTCATCCACCTTTACCAACTCTACTCCCTGCATCCTCACCATTCCTCTACCCCCCCCTCTCATTTACACACATATATTCTGTTTTAGCCCTGCTGACCTTCATTCCTCTCCTCTCTAAAGCATATCTCCACCTCTCCAGGGTCTCCTCAACCTGGTCCCTACTCTCACTACATATCACAATGTCATCTACAAACATCATAGTCCACGGGGCCTCCTGTCTAATCTCATCTGTCAACCTGTCCATCACCACTGAAAATAAGAAAGGGCTCAGAGCTGATCCTTGATATAAACCCACCCCCACCTTAAACGTATCTGTCGCTCCCACTGCAGTCCTCACCAATGTCACACTACCCTTGTACATATCCCGTACCACTCTTACATACTTCTCTGCCACTCCCGACTTCCTCATACAATACCACAACTCCTCTCTAGGCACCCTGTCATATGCTTTCTCTAAGTCCACAAAGACACAATGCAACTCCTTCTGACCTTCTCTGTATTTCTCCAACAACACTCTCAGAGCAAATATTGCATCTGTAGTGCTCTTTCCTGGCATGAAACCATACTGCTGATCACTAATCATCACCACCCTTCTTAACCTAGCTTCCACTACTCTTTCCCATAACTTCAAGCTGTGACTGATCAATTTTATCCCTCTGTAGTTACTGCAGCTCTGCACATCACCCTTATTCTTAAAGATAGGTACCAAAACACTTTTTCTCCACTCCTCAGGCATCCTCTGACTTTCCAAAATTTCATTAAACAATCTGGTTAAAAATTCCAGTGCCCTTTCTCCTGTGCACCTCCATGCTTCCACTGATATGTCACCTGGGCCAACAGCCTTTCCATTCTTCATCCTCTTCATAGCTGTCCTTACTTCCTCCTTGCTAATCTGCTTCACTTCCTGATTCACTATCCCCACATCATCCAACCTTCTCTCTCTCTCTCTCTCATTCTTCTCATTCATCAGCCCTTCAAAGTACTCTTTCCATCTACTCAACACACTCTCCTCACTTGTGAGTATGTTTCCCTCACTGTCCTTTATCACCCTTACTTGGTGCACATCTTTCCCAGCTCTGTCCCTCTGTCTAGCCAATTGGTACAGGTCCTTTTAGTGTCCAATCTCTCATACAACTCTCTATATGCCTTATCTTTAGCCTTCGCCACCTTTCTCTTTGCCATGTGCCTCATCTCCTTATACCCATGTCTACTTTCTTCATCTCTTTGACAATCACACTTCTTCTTCGCCAGCCTCTTCCTCTGTATACTCTCCTGTACTTCCTCATTCCACCACCATGTCTCCGTCTCCTCCTTCCTCTGTCCAGATGTCACACCAAGCACCTTCCTAGCAGTCTCCCTTACTAGCTCTGCTGTAGTTACCCAGCTATTCGGTAACTCTTCATTGCCTCCCAGTGCCTGTCTTAACTCTTCCCTGAACTCCACCTCACAATCACCCTTTTTTAACTTCCACCATTTAATCCTTGGCACTGCTTTCATACTCCTCCTCCTCTTCTTGATCACCAACATCATCCTGCAGACCACCATTCTATGCTGCTTAACTACACTTTCCCCAGTCACCACTTTACAGTCTCCAATCTCCTTCAGACTGGCCCTCCTACATAGGATATATTCCACCTGTGTGCATCTTCCTCCACTCTTGTACATCACCCTATGCTCCTCCCTCTTCTTAAAATATGTATTCACCAAAGCCATGTCCATCCTTTTCCCAAAATCCACAATCAACTGACCTTCTGCATTCCTCTCCTTAACACCATACCTACCCATCACTTCCTCATCTCCTCTGTTCACTTCACCAACATGCCCATTGAAGTCCGCTCCAATCACTAGTCTCTCACCCTTGGGTACACTCACCACCACTTCATCCAACTCACTCCAAAATTTTTCTTTCTCACCTTTTGTTTGCTTATAATAATAGAGCTAAAAAAGATGGCAGTACTATAACTGAAGTACATTATCCTCAAGTCACCCATATATATATATATATATATATATATATATATATATATATATATATATATATATATATATAAAACTGCATGCCATTTGATTTATTGCTGCATGCATTTCATCCCTTGCTGAAATTATTCTGTATTTTACAGGGGGGGGGTATAGTCAGTCAAATTATATAATGGTTGACATTTATTAGATTGACCATTGCATAATTCCAGATATTTTCCCCTTTTTTTGAGGTTATGCAACCCTAGAAATAATATATTTAATTTTCAGGAGGTTGGGGATTGTATCCCCATGTTCGGTTGGTGAAGTGATTCTTTTTTGTTGTTTTTGGTAATCAGAAATATAACTGATTGGTTTACATTTGCCAGTGAGTTTGCTTGTTGTTTTGTATTTCAGACTCTCCAGCGATTATTTATTATAAACTGATATAAGCATAGATGGATAGATAGATAGATAGATAGATAGATAGATAGATAGATAGATAGATAGATAGATAGATAGACAGACAGATAGATCTCTATATAATGGCATCTTCTGTGTTGTTAGTGAATAATATACCTTTAAAAGTGTGGGAATATAGCATAAAATTTTCACAGCTCTTTAGTCATTCAGTTAATTGTATTAGCTAGATGACTGTCAATTGGTGTTTGTATAAAAAGCTATTTCATGCAAGAGACAGACCAGGAGTGAGTTTGTGAGTTCCTTAATCAGAAGTTCAGTGTGGAGTAAAGAAGAGTTTTTTTCCCCACAGGTCCTATATCTTTTTTTTTTTTTTTTTTTCCAAAAATATTTTTATTAAAGCTTCTCGATACAGTAAAAACAGGATAAAACAACAACACTATACAACTTGCATTTACAATACATAGAAGCTGTAACTATATACACATTTACAATAGAAGTCACCACAGGGAGCATTAATAACTATAAAACTTGATTATAAAGTCTGAAAAAGGGATACACACTTATGCAATTAGGGAAGAGGAAGTAAAAGGGGGAGCATATCAGAGAAAAAGTATGTGGATTAAAATTGCTGAATCCAAGATTGAAACCTGGTCTAATGTATACATCTTTATAATTATAGTCATAGCTTTAGTTTGGGACAGTGAAAGATATAGATAAATCTTTTGTCACAAATTAGGAGCATAAACAGGTGGGAAGAGATGAGGTAATGTGTATTACTTCTTGAGCAATAGGTCTGACAATAACTCCCAATATTTGTGATAGTACTGTTTATCTTTAACGTTAGTGTATGCTAATCTGTGAAAAGATATATACTTTATACCTAAGGATTAAAAATCATCCCATGAGATTGAGAATTGATTAGTCCATTTTTTTGTGATATAAAATTTAACAAGGGTGTAGATAGAGATAAGAATATGTTTTATGATTTTGGGGTATTTGGGTGAGACGATAAGTGATATAGCTGTTTCCCATAAAAAGGTGGCTTTTTCGTAACCCATCTTCTCTAATCTTACTCTTAGTGAGCACCATAAATTATGCACTTTTTCACATCCCCAAAAAACATGTAAGATATCTGTTATTTGATTTGGACAAAATGGACATTCTCTTGAGAATTTAGGATTAAACTTATGAAGAATTGATGGCATGTAGTAAGCATTGTTATTGACCATGATTTGGGTGTATAACAGGCGTTTAAAGGGAATAAGTTTAACAGTATTTTCCATGGCCACTTTTCTATTTTCAACCGAAATTATCTGACTTTTACTTTGCCAATAGGTTGAGAATAAAAGTGAGCTCTGATCTTTTATGCTTGTTATTAGTTTATAAGTCTTAGAGATCATTTTATCTTTAGATGCAAGGGTTTGTATTATTAAAGTAGTTAGGTTGATTTCTTGATGGTCTATTCTGGCACAAGGCAGCTTGACTTTAAGTAAAGGATTTAGGTGAGAATAGTGGTGTAATTCTTAGGGAGTCCAAGTTTCTACTTTAATTGTGTTATATTGGTTTCCTGACATTCATATAAATCCCACACTGTACAGTACTTTATAAGAGGGAATTTAGTTAGGTTTATTAGTTGATTGTTGATTGATGAATTAGGATTTTGGGTAGCAGAAATCATATGTTTAAGTAATAGGTGAAGTTTCCTAATATAAGAGTCTTTTTGATTTAGGTTCAGAAAAGAGAGGGATTTGGGGTTAATATCTAGGTATTTAAATTGATCATACCATATTTTAATCCGTAGAGGTGTCCAGCACTTTGACTTGGGATTACGTTTATTATTTGGATCAGCCTAAAGGAGGTGGATACAGTATAATAGAGCTTAAATTCTGGTAGTCCTAAGCCTCCTTTGTTCTTTGGCAAGCAGAGTTTATCATATTTAATTCTAAAATTTAGGATGCCACAAGAATTTAAATATGACTCTAACTACATTTTGGAAGAATTTTTTGTGGAATGATAGAGAAAGTGGCATATAGGTGAAAAAGAATTCTCGGTAAAATATTTATTTTGACCACACTAGCTCTTGCTAGTAAGGACATACTGATATTTCTCCATCTATCAATATAATTTTCAATTTTTGACCATGTATTTAATAGGTTGTTCTTGAGGAGTTCATTGAAGTTAGGGGTGAAAGTTATTCCTAGGTATTTTATTTGGTACTTAGTTATGATCTCACTTTCAGGAAAGTATAATTCTTTATGCCCTATGGGATTTATGGGGAAAATATAGGATTTATTCTGATTTAGCTTGTAATTGTATATAGCCAAATATAGGTCTATGGAACTGAGTAGTTTTGATAAGTCAGTATTAGGGAATTCAAAATATAAATTTAAATCATCTGCGAAAGCAGAATATATAACTTTATATTTGATATTTTAGGAATATGATGGAAGGTTTTTTGGGATATGTATAGGAGCAGAGCCTCTAAATATAAATTAAAAAGGTAGGGTGATAGGTGGCAACCCTGCCTTGTACCATTAGAGATAGGAATAGGATTAGAAAGGCGTTTGTTTATTTGAACAGTAGTAGAAGCTTTTTGGCAGAGTACTTTAATTATTTTATGAATTCTTGCGGAAAGCCAAAAGAGGGTAGAATGTTAAACAGGAAAGCTTGGTTTACTCTGTAAAATACTTTACTTGCATCAGTAGAAAAGATGTATCTCGGATGTTTATCCTTATCTAGGAGTCTAATGAAGGCATGTAGCAGAAGGGTGTTTTCAGATGTTTGTCTATTTTGCATAAATCCTATTTGTTCTTGTGAGATTATAGAAGGTAGAATGTTTTTCAGCCTGTTTGCTAAGATGTGGGCTAGAATCCTAAGATCAACATTTATAAGGGCAATATGTCTATAATTAGCTGGGTCTAATGAATCTGAGTTTGGTTTAAGGATTAGAGTGTTTTTTGAGTTGTTTATATATTTATCAGTTATGCCATACTGAATTACATAATTAACTACCCTAAGAAGAATCGTAACTACCGGATCAGGAAACATTTTGTAGAACTCCACCGAGTAGCTGTCAGGTCCCGGAGATTTACCTGGTCTAATTTTATTAATTGCTATTTTGTATTCTTCAAGGTGTAGGGGTGATTTCAAAAGTTTCTTTTGATAATCAGTAATTTGTGGAAATTTTAGATTATGTAGAAACTTTTCCAGCATATTTGTAGGTGGAGAGGTTGATACAAGTTTTTGTAAATATCCTCAAATGTGTTTAAGATGTCTTGATCTTTATACTTTATTACACCTTTGTGTATAATTTCTTTGATCCCCAAGGGCCCATTTTTAATATTAATTAGTCTAGCAAGAGTTTTATAGGGGAATTTGTGCCCATTCTGAATAACTAAATAACAATCTCATCTCTACAAAAGAGATATTTTCTAAGTATAACTTATATAATTGTTTTTGCAAGTCTGTCATTGTATCTTCTAACTCAGTTGTGCATTTATACTGAAGTTTTATTTCTATGTCTTTCATTTGATTCTCTAGTTTGAGTTTAAGGTTATTACATTATTTTTAAGCCACAAGGACTTCTGAATAATAAGGCCTCTTATAACCGCTTTAGCAGCTGCCTATTGCACATCATGAGAGATCTGACTAGATATGAGATCAATGCTCAATTTGTCAAAGATGGTATTTATTTCTTGTGCAACCTGTTGGACTTTAAAGATATTAGGGTTTAGAGTCCAATTATTGAAATGGGAAGGCCTTTGGTTAGAGGAAGAGGTGTTAATGGAGATGCTAATTTTGGAATGGTCTGAAATGGTTCTAGGGGGAAACATTATACTTAATTGCATAAGCAGTGAGAGAGTGGGAAATTAGAAAGGCATCTATTCTTGACCAGGTTTTATGTGTGGTTGAGAAGAATGTGAATCTAGGTATGGAGGTATCATGTTGAAAATTTGTATAAAGGTCTGATACAAAGGTACTTTGTAGTTCTTCTAGGGCCATAGTAGTATATTGAGATTGTTTAGATTCTTTATGTGACTTATCCCTATCAGGACAAAGCAAGGCATTCCAATCTCCTCCTAAAATGTATAGATGATTTGGATAATTAACTAGAATATTGAAAATATCATAAATAAAACAATGTTGACCTGAGCAAGGACTATATAGATTAATAAAGAGTAAGGGCTTACTTAAGGCAGGGTGGTTACTGGTAAACAAAACCCATCTTCCATTAGAATCACTTTTAGTGGAAGTGATGTCTCCTTGGAATAATCTAGTAACAATGATAGCTACTCCCCCTAGAGGACAAATTATAGACTGCAGAAATGATATGTTTTACCCATTTTCTTTTCCTCTCACTGTCCCAAAGTTGAGCGACCATATGCGTCTCTTGCAAAAAGCTTATATTAGATTTATTTTGAAGTATAAGATGCATGATAAGATTTATTTTCTTTTTATCCGATAGCCCCTTAATGTTCCATGAATCTACTTTAAACATTTACATAATCTGAAAGGGTTGTGAAGTGTGTTGTTATGTGATAACGGTATATTTGAAAGTAAAGAAATAGTGTTATGGGAAAAATACTTTGAATGGGGTGACTTCTAAACACCTTATCCCTATATGGGTGCCTAACCACCCATTCCTCTGATAGAGTTTGAAGGTAATGCATGAATATTGTGAGATATTTTGAGTATGAGGTAAGTTGATAAACGTAAGTAGCAGAGGGATGACAAAAGTACCTAAATTGTTCCAAATGTAGACAAACATTAGCAACAAACTGTGCAAGCCAACTCCTTTAAGTTGATACCAGCTAAATGGAGGTGTCCTCAGATCTGTTCTTCTAGTAATATTTACATTTACTAACATGTCATGCTAAAGGTTTCCAATCAAGAACTTAAAGATAGTCAGTAGTATCATCCCCTGGAGAGATTCTGGTCTTGATAGGTGTATAAATTCCTTACTATAAAAAAAATAAAAATAAAAACTTAATATAGATATAGGTAAGACTGGTAGATAGGGAATAATGATATGGGTATGATAAACTTTAATAAGTATCTCTATTTTCATACTGAGGCAACAGCCTTGTTTGCTGTTAGTAAATATATACCTCTATAAGTAAGTTTGAGATGGCCTAAGTAGATATCTCCCAGATTATATCTGATTAGCATTGGTAGATAAAGCTTCTGGAAGACAGACAGACAATAGAGGTATGACTGCCGAATCCTACACAAATGTACTTTATAAGCACTTACACGAGTGCATGGATCATGCTATCCCTAATAGAACCAAGATGTTATCCTCCAAAAAAAGGAAGCCAATCTGGTGGTCCTCTGCCATAAACAAACTCTACAACAGAAGAAAGAAACTGTTGCAAAAAAGAGTAAAATCCCATGACTGGAGGAACTCCCTGGTCAACCTCAGTAAGAAGCTGAGATCCCTCATAAAATCCTCCAAAGCTAGTTACGAAAACAAAATTGCCACTGACTCTAAAGACAACCACAAAGCATTCTATAGCTATGTCAAGAATCTAAATGGGAACACTCAGATCTGCTCTGAGTTACAATATACAGAACCAACTGATATTTCAAACATCCTAGCAGATAGGTTCAGTGCTACTTTTACCCCTCTCTCACCCTAGGGGCCCATCTCTCTATACTGGAAGAATGAAGTTCCTTTTAATCATCACTGCACACAAAAAAAAAAAAAAAAGCATCCATGAGATCACAATATCCCAGGCTGCGTTCTACATGAACTAGAATGAATGAACTGGCACCCTACCTAGTACCATGTTCAATCATAGCCTCACCTCAGCTTTTTACCCACTGCATGTACAGAACCCACACTGTGAAAGTAGCAGATTCAAATCCGACATCAGACTAGTGACAAGTGGAGTGGCCGGAAGCTCAATGCCAAAAAGTGTATTGTCACCTATGCAAGAGCTCCTCATTACCACTCTTCAAAAGACTTACTAAATCACATATAAGAATATCATATTGAAAGGAGGCAAAAATCGAGTTAATTTGCAAACAATTTAACAACTTAGCAATGAAGATCTGCTAGGCAACCTATTACTATAGGTCAGGGGTGGCCCGTGCTATTGGACTGCTGGACTGCAGCCCCCCAGCTGTAAAAAATAAAAAAAAGAAAGAAAATAAAGATAAAAAAGAAAAATAAAAAATCGTGGACTTTCACGCAGGCACACTAGTCCAGACTGCTGCTGAGACCATCTGGAGCATGCGTAGACTGTTTCAGCAGCAGTCCGGATTAGGAAACACTTAACAACAGACATCCCAGAAGTCTATGCAGTTGTAACTGCACAGACTGTCACAGGAAATGGAGCCAACTCGGACTGCAACATCGGCAGGCAGACTGGAGTCTCATCAGAGAAATCTTGTGTGGTGGCAGACTGGAGTCTCATTAGGGATGCGCGCGATGGGATCATGAGGTCACAGGCATGGATTTAATGGCACAAAGGGATCTGGATTTAATGGCACAAAAGGATCGCTCCAGGTAAGAGTGTGTGTGTGTGTGTGTGTGAATGCCCCAGTTGCTATATACTGGTGGCTAGAACAAACTCATGGTGGTGTGGTAGGGAATACCTCAGGCTTGAACTCTGTACCTTGTATGCAGGTGTTAAGGACCTGAATTCCCTGCCCACCACCATTTGTAAAAAAATTGCAGATATTTGCCTCATATTTGATCTGATCTGTTCCTCATAATATCTGTGGTTTCTAAATGGTGCAATGCTTGATATCTGATGGTGCAGTGGTAGCACTGTTGTCTCACAACTGCAGGTTCTCAGGTTTGATTCTTGGCTGGGGTGCCTTCTGTGTGGGGTCTGTATCTTCTCCTTGTGTTTGTGTGGGTTTGCTTTTGTGTCCTCCCATGTTACAAAGACATGCCTGCATTATTTCTTCCTGGGCCTCTGCTGAAAATTGTTTTTTTGTTCCAAGTCAGACTGTCCTGATTAACAAATGTTAAATAAAATTGACAGGCATTTGAATTTCAGACTTCAGGTTTCTGAATGTTTAATTCCTTACATATTTGATGGTCCAGTGGTAGCATTGTTGCCTCAGAGCTATAGGTTTTCTGGTTTGATTCTTGGCCGGGGTGCCTTCTGTGTTTGTGTGGATTTGATCAAGTGTCCTGCCATTTTACAAAGACATGTGTCTGCAGTATTTCTCCCTGGGCCTCTGCTGAAAATTGTTTTTGTTCCGTCAGAAGTAAAATTGACAGGCATTTGAATTTCAGACTTCATATTCTTCAGAAAATACACAGTAACACAACCTTTTATTCTAGCAATTTTCTAAGTTTATAAGATGAATATTTGAAATTTGTCCTTATTTTTGGGACTGTATTACCCCATTATTGGCTTTGTCCAGGTTTTTTGTGCTAAGGTTGACAGCTATGGCAAGAACTGAATTCACTGAATATGTATGAGGGCTGTATTCCCTCATTACTGGGTTTGTCCAGGTGTTTTGTGCTAACATGTTGACAGCTATGGTGAGAACTGAATATGTTTGAGGGCTGTATTCCCTCATTACTGGGTTTGTCCAGGTGTTTCCTGCTAAGAGGTTGACAGCTATGGTGAGAACTGAATTCATTAAATGATAGCCATTTAAGTTTCAGTCTTCCTCTCTTTCACAAAGCAGCTGATATGGCGTGGTGATATGTTGCTCTGACTGTTTTGCACAGGGACCTTGGCAGTAAAATGTATGGTGGTAACACAGCATTTTTCTTTCACAAAGCAGCTGATTTGGCATAGTGATATATTGTTCTGACTCTTTTGCACAGGGACCTTGGCAGTAAAATGTATGGTGGTAACACAGCATTTTATTCTAGCAACTTTCCAAGATTATACAAGCAATGTTTAATGTGTCCTGGTTTTTGGGCTTTTGACCACCCCCAATAAATTTGGCTTTTTCCAGATTTCTTGTGCTGCGAAGTTGAGATGCAGTTGAGTATTGAGTAGATTTTACAAGGAGCGGAGAGCTACAGGGGGAGAGAAGTTTAGTGCTGCTTATGCTAAGTCAGCTTGCATTGTTAATAGTTGTGTACTTGCTTTTGATGCAGAAGGTTGTTGATTCTACTCCCACAAGGGGTGGATGCTGCTGTACTGAAAAAAGTTACGATACTAACTATGAGCCTGTTATCAGTTTGCCATCCATTTCCTATTGCAATATTACTAGCTTATCATACTTCAGAGATTGCGCGTATTTACTGATAATGGTGGACTGTAGAATTATGCATATTTACTGATAATGGTGGACTGTAGAATTGTGCATATTTACTGATAATGGTGGACTGTAGAAGTTTGAGTAGACTTTTATGATGGAATTGTTCTGAACTGGGCAGTTTTGTCATTATGGGTGCATGCATTTTGTTTCATTGTTTACTGGAAAGATGTTCTGAATTGGGCAGTTTTGTCATTATTGGTGCATGCATTTTGTTTCATAGTTTACTGGAAAAATGTTCAAAACAATAGGAAGGTGTATCAAAGAGCACATGTATGTTTCATATGCAAGGAGCCTATGATTTGAAAACAGCCCAGAATTAATCTTTATCTGCCACTCGTAAAATGTATTTTCTTTGAATGTGGGTTTCAATGCTGTTTCAATGAATGTGAGTTTCAAGGGCAGAGAAGTTTTAATGCTAAGTTTGTTTAGCAGATGTCTTAGTGTTTGTGCTGTAAAATGCAAAATAAAACTTTCAAATGAAGTCCAAATCATCATAGAAGTAATGGATCATTGGAATGGCTGCAGGGGGAGGCTCAATTCGACCATGATTTTGTGAGGGGGAAGGGTGGCAAATTTAAAGACAGCCCCAGCTGAACTATACCAACCAACTGTCCAGATTTTCAAAGAATGAATAGATTTTTGCTTCTTATTTTTGGTTTGTTCCTCATAAAATTTGTGGTTTTCTGGCAAATCATTTAGGAATTAAGTCACTAAATAATGACACACTGAGTTTCAGACTTCATAACCTTCAGAAAAATGCATGCTAAAGTAAGACCTGTCCTATCAACTGTCTCAGTTTATACAAGAGCAATTTTTAGTACTGTTTATATGTTCCCCCAATATATTTGGCCTTGTCCAGATTTATTGCATTGACAGGTTGAGAGGTACATGCAAATAAATTGCTTTATAGAATTAGGCATAGCCAAACCTCTCAACTGTCCCTGATTTTGGCTCAAAATGTTTCTCTTCCCCCTAATAATCCCTCCGCAAAATAGCAATTTTGGAAGAAAACATGGAGGGTTTACAATTAAGAAATGACTGTAATAATCAGAGTTATAGATTACTTTTATTTCAGAAATGCATGTAGATTATTTTATTTTGTCAGCTGCTCAAGTTAGCAGTACTAATATTAGAGTCCCTTTTTTGACAGGTTCCCAGCTGTATTGTGTGGCTATTTTATATTTTTACATTACATTTTTGGTCCATTTTTCATAAAATTGTGGGTTTTTTATGGCAAATTAGTGACAAATCATTAAAGACTGAAATTAGAAAATAATGACAGACATTTGAGTTTCAGATTTCATACCATTCAGAAAATTCATACTAATGCAAGACCTATTCTATTATCTTTCTAAGTTTATAAGAGCAATATTTAAAAATTGTCCTTATTTTTGGGCCTTTGTCCCACTTCTTTGTATGGCTTTGTCCAGATTTCTTGCTTTGAGGTTGAGAGGTATGACAAATGTGTCAGGGCCATCACAGTCAGCCAGAGACATTTCAAATTGTGACATACTTGTTGCACCCCACTCCCCCATGTAGTGACTCTGGATGTGTCGAAGCAAGGCAAGGAGTAGTTATGCAGTCTAAATGTGCAGAGTATCCCCCCCCCATCCAAGGTAGACACAAGTACTAGAGTGGCTTTTCATCTGTCCTTGATTTTTGCAGAATGGTCTGGTTTCTGTCATATTTTTTGTACTGTTGATTTATGCTTATTACTCAAAGTGCCTGTTGCTCTGTGTTTAAGTAGCAGTACTTTAATGACCATCAGGTAAGCTTGGCTTAGATCGTAAGATGCAAGTAAGCTTTAATAAGCATACTGTTAAAGAATTGCCAACATTGAAAGCCTTTCTGTTGTTGCCATGTAGAGAATACTTGACTAGATAATGTATAAGCCTTGGGTATTGAAATGCATATGACAGTATTTGTAATAAATGACAGGATTACCTTATTTTAAGAAGCTCATTACACTTGGAGACTTCCAGTCATCTCTGCAGGCTTTACCCGTAAAGTAAACAGAATGCCAATTGTGTGGTCCATAACCTGTACAGTAATCCTTTTAAGCAATGTATCTTGAGCTTATTTCTTGTTTGCTTTTCATTTCTTTATTTTGATCATGTTTTCCCCATGAAACAAGTAGATAGTTTTCAGGCAGCAGGTCTTTTTTTGGATAAGAAACAATTTTACAAGTGGGGGCATCAGAGATTTCTACTTTCAGCATGTTACTTGGTACTTTAATAAAGCTAAAATATAAATTATAATTAGAACTGCAGTGCAAGAAGTGGTTTGAGTTGAGTGCTGCTTGTTTTTCTTATACTTGATTTTGACTGGCATTCCATTAATGTATTTAAAAAGTAATTTATTTTTTCATGTCTCACAACCTTTTTGTTTCCATCTAGATATTAAGTAAGTTGTCATGCAGCCAATGCATTGAAATATTTTTATTCTTCTACACTTCATTTTGTCTTGATTGGACTCTCATAATGACGGTTTGGCACCAGAGCATTTCTCCCTGGGCCTCCACTGAAAACAGGCTCTGTGGAACCTAGTCGGACTTTCCCGTTCAACAAATGATAAATAAATAAATACAAATTTAGTTAGTTTTTGTGGTTTTGAGCATAGTTCCTCCCCGTTCTAGTTGGCCACACCCCTTCCCATTGACCCCACCCATTCAGCTGTCTCCTGCAACCCCCCTTTGATTTGAAGTCACCAGCCGCCACTGCTATAGGTACTTAATTAATTATAATTCTACCTAGAAAAACAACATCCAATTCACTATACGCAGGCTCCATAGTAACACATGTACCATGCCAGTTTACTGTTTCAGTTAATGAAGTAAAAAAAAAAAAGAAATATATTAGTGTTCAAGAATAAAAACAGTTTTGATTATTTCTAGGCTTAATAGTACATTATGGAGCAAGTATATAACAACTTAACAGAACGTAGATACACAATTGACAGGACGACTCCAAACTGGATAAAAGCTTTATTCCAAAAGCAAATAACAGTAGTCAGAAATAATGTCAAGCAAATGCAGAGGACTTTTAAGCGCTTTTCGTTTGTTCTCCATCAAACTTCATCAGAAAGTAGTATAGCAACACAGAAGCTAAACATTTAAACAGAAAAGTGCGGGAAAGTGTGTCCACATTTAAAGATATACTAACTTAATTAGTGTAAATGTATGCACATCTTCAATAAAGCATTGACATAAAAAATACTTAAACAATCTAAAACAACATATGTTCCAACAAATTCTTAAAATCTTACAAACTGATTATAATGTTCAAGCTCTTTATTATAATTATATCAGTTTGTAAGATTTTAAGAATTTGTTGGAAAAGCGCTTAAAAGTCCTCTGCATTTGCTTGACATTATTTCTGACTACTGTTATTTGCTTTTGGAATAAAGCTTTTATCCAGTTTGGAGCCGTCCTGTCAATTGTGTATCTTCATAGTTTTAGTGCCGTTTTCTGCTTTGGAACTTAATAGAACGTATTTACTTGCAGGTTACAACTATTTATGAAAGCCTGCACTGTAAACTAATTTAAATTAATCACTTGCTATATAATGGAAAGGTCCATCCAGAAGCAACTGAATAAACTGGGGCATAAAGACAAAGATAAAACCTTTAACTTATAGTTAATGATATATTTAGACTCCACAACATTTTCTCCTTTTTTTCTCCTTCTTCTTCACTTCTTTTTTTTTTTTTTGCACGACTTCCTAATAACATTTGTGAAGGTTATGTCTGCAGCATTTACAATTATGCAGCTAACATCTTTTATAATTAAAATGTGCACTTCTAACTTAATAGTTTAACAGAGATTCAGTATCAACAGTATTGTTTACCTAAGACAGTTTTGGCAGGATGGAATAACAAGAAAAAAAAAGATGAAAAGAAATACCAGACAAACAAAAAAAAAAAAAAAAACAGTACCAGGGTTCATAGCATGTTGCAGCTACTTGCTTCAGAGTTTCTGGATTTTGCAGTCAGTCCAGTGTATGATATACAGAATCTTTTGTTTTCTGCTGTCAGTTGACGTTAATCCATGAAGATGAAGCTGTTTAAATAACAGGTACTTTTCAAAGGAAGTGTTTTAGCTGCTGTGGGCTATGTAGAGTGACTGTGGCTTAGAGAAGGTACTTGGTTAATCCCAGTAAGCCTTTGGGGCGGGAAATGTGATGGTGATGATGTCATCAGATCATAGAGCAAAGCAGAGTGTTTTTCTGTAAAATTGAGCAGCTTTCTGGGAAATGGAACGCCAAGACGGTAACGGACACTGTGCTGCCGAAAACAGAGGTTAATGCTGCAAAAAAAAAAAACTAAATTACGAAGAAAGAATAAATCTTCTTGATATAGCTGTTGGATGCATCATGACTTGCTGGCTAGGTTGATTCATGCAAGATTCACTTTAAAGATCCATAAAAAAGTGGATTTAGCCTATTCGGTGGGGGGGGGGGGTTCAACTGTTATTTTTGTCTCATTATGGTTGAAAATTAATGTGGCAGGGTATTTCATTTGGAAACATTTTGTTTTTCTTTTTTTCCCAGAAGGTAAGAAAAGTATTTGCTGAGTTTTTATCTTTTTTAATTTTATTTCTAGAGGAAGATCCTGGGTAATAGCGACTTTATGACCTCTCCATGTAAAGTTCTTTTTTTGTTTTGTAAGCTATGAGAATGTTTTGCACATGTACTGAATTAAGTAGTCTGACATAAATTTGCCTTGGGATTTCTTGGAGTTGAGAGTGTCTGATGGATCTGTGGGCTCTTTCGATTATTGTCATTTAGGATATCTTTATTATCCAGTACTGTGTTTAGAACTTCTTTGACTATTACACTGAGCTTGGCATTTTCAAAAGATTCAGGAATACCTCTTAGAATAATATTATTTTGTCTACTTCTGGCTTCTAGAGTTAACATTTTTTGGTGCAATTCTTTGATGGTGCTGTCATTTTCCTGTAGATTTTGTTTAATTTCTTTTATTTTGATTTCATTGTCCATTGATTTTGCTTCATTTTGCTCAAGCCTGAGCATAATTTGGTCTAGATTGGATCCAAATGTAGCTAATTTGTGAGAAAAACCTTGAATTTCAGTTTGCAGAGGTTGCAGTGCCATTCTGAGATCTTCAAGTGTTAGAGACTGATCTTGTTTTGATAGGAGGTTTAGCTTTGTGGATTCTTGCTGTGGCTTATTAGTTTTTTTGTCATTTTGAGGAGGTCTCTTTCTCTGGTGTAGTAATCAGAGACAGTTTTGTTTTGGTAGCTAAAGCTTCCATTTAGCCTCTGTGGTTATCCATTCCATGTAAAAGAGAAAATATTTGAAGTAATAGGTTTTAGACCAAGTTGCTGATACCAAGTCACAGAGTTCCTTTCCTTTATCTGTTTTTTTTTTTTTTGTTTAGGCCTCAGAGTCTGGAAGCATCCACACCATGTGGTTCAAGACTCAGCATCCAGTAAGTAGTATTTAGGAGCATAAACACATAAAATCTCTTGAAAGTTTGGCAAAGATGGTTTATATTGGCATTTTCCATTTAAACTTTAGCGATTTTTGATATTTTCATCGTATGATGTGCCGGCAAAAGTTTGGATATTAGGTGAGAAATGAGGAGCTGCACAGATGGTGTGCTTACAGGCTGTCCACCATTTTGTAATCCAACAGGTCCTATATCTTACTGTTTCAAAACATAGTCAGGGCTTATTGGGAATGTGGCCTGAGACCAGTTAATTTGAAGATATTTTCATTTTTTACCGAAGATAACTTGAAGGACTGGCTGAGCCTAGAGCTGTGATTCGAAATGAATGAGCTTGGTGGTGTAGAAGCTGTTTTTTAGACTGCTGACTATAAAGTATTATAAAAAGGTACTGTTCACAATGTTGTGAATACTATTGACATACTATTTTTCAGCAATTAAAAATGTTCACCTTGGTGTGAAACATAAATTTTTAAAATTAAAAATGTGGTTTGCATTTTTACTATATAATTTATGCATTGAACTAATTTCAAAAAGGAAGGGAAATTGTGGTACTCTAAATGTAGTAGACTTAGGAGTGTTGCACCAGACTGATGAATACAGAGGTTAAGTGACTTGTTAGTTTACCCAACTATTTTGCAATAACAGTTTATATTTACATATATATATAAATATATATTTTATGTATATATATTTTATATATATATATATATATATATTATATATATATATATATATATATATATATATATATATATATATATATATATATATATATATATATATATATATACACACACACATATATATATATATATATGTATATATATATGTATATATATGTATATATATATATATATATATATATATATATATAGATAGATAGATAGATATAGATATATAGTCATGAGTGTATTGGATGATTTGAGGAGGGGGCTGCCCTCAGTGCAAAAAACACCTTTGATTCCTATTTTGTAGGATGTTCACTACATTAATGTATTCACTGACATTTCAGAAGGTTACCATAAACCTAATTATATCTATCTATCTATCTATCTATCTATCTATCTATCTATCTATCTGACTGTCTAGGTACAATTCAGTTGATGGAATGCACTGTTTGTCAACAATTCTTCTGCTGTCAGTATCGGTAGAATGGACAGATTGCTGAGGACAGCAATAGTAGACGTGTACCACATCATATGTCAGGTAAATGGGATTAGGTACTAATACCAACATCTTTGATTGGAAATGAAAGTTTTGGCTTTGAGTTTGATTGTGTGTATGTGAAATCCTCATTTCTAAACTTCAAATCAATGCTAGCAAATCCATATACATAATATGCTCCTACTTACCTGCTGGCAATAACATCAGTACCATTGAAAGTACCCTCAGTTGGCTTTCTACATCCTTCCCACAAGAAACCATTGTACTTGATGACTTTAATATAGATTGGAATAGCTGTACGTCTGCCAAACCTACTATCCATATAAACTTATATATATGGCTTCTCCCAATCACCACCCCCACCAGAACCCACAAACCCAGTAATAAAAAAAGCACCTTAGACTGGATCTTAGAAAATAGCCATCCACTTTCATATAAAGTAGGTACTCTCCCAGATGACATGAGTGACCACTCACTTACTTATATAATTAGACAAAAGACCTTTATTCCCAACTTAACCATACTTAGAACTACCCGGAGCAAAAGAAATTTTGTCCCTGTAACCTTCCAAGCAGAACTCAAGGCTTGTGACTGGTCACCCCTAAAATACCTCCCTCTTGAGGAAACAGTATCATCCTTTAACTCTAAATTCATACAAATACTGGATTACCATGCCCCCACTCGCTCCATTAGAACTAGAAGTAAACCTGCCCCATGGCTCTCTAAAGACACTAGGCATAAAATCTTATTGAGAAACAAAATCTGGTCCAAATGGAGAGCTACTAAAAACCCTACTGATCATCAAAACTTCAGACAGCTTAGAAACATCACTAAAAGATCAATACTTATTGACAAGAAAAACTATTACTTTAAACTCCAGCAAAATCATCAACAAAAACCACACACTTTCTGGTCAGGTATTAATAGACTTTTACACCCAGGCCATTCCAAGACACCAACTCCATTTGGCTTCTCCCTTAACACTCCTAACCAGATTGCTGATGCTTTCAATACCTTTTTTACTGAAACCGTCCAATCTCTAGATAACTCCTTACCACCTATTACCTCAACTCTGCATTCCTCCTTAACTAGCTCACCTCCTACCTTTCACTTACAACCAGTTCAAACATCCCTCATCTATACCCTACTTCAGAAACTTACACCATGCACACCCTCAGCTGATCTGCTACCAGCCGAATACCTGCAAATTGCAGCAAAAGTACTGGCCTATCCAATTTCCATCCTAATTAATAGAACCCTTACGGAAGTTACCATCCCATCTCTCTGGAAAATCTCCCACATAATCCCACTACACAAAGGTGGCAACTCAACCGAAATCTCAAACTTTTGTCCCATAGCCATACTCTCTCCTTCAGCCAAAATCATGGAATAATGCATCCACCAGCAACTACTTGATCACCTTCTCCAAAATAACCTTCTAGCTGACTGTCAGCATGGTTTTAGGCCTTTTCATAGTACTGCCACTGCCCTCCTATCCTTCTCTGACTGTATTAACAAAAATAGTAATAACAGCATGCTTTCTTCTGCACTTTGTATTGACCTCTCTAAAGCCTTCGATATGGTTAACCATCAGTTACTTATAAACATACTCAAATCACTCTCACTAGACACACAAGCATTACAATGGTTCAAGTCCTACATAGATAACAGACAACAAGCTGTCCTCTGTGACAATAACCTATCCACACACCTAGTTATTACCCTTGGAGTCCCTCAAGGCTCTATCTTGGGACCTCTCCTGTTCTCTGTATTCATTAATGATGTAAATGTAAATCTACCTCAAGCTACCTGCAGACAATATGCAGATGACTCCACATTAATTTGTGCCACCTATTCTTCAGTTGAACTCCAATCTATCACCCAAAACGTATTTAACTTAGTAGAAAACTGGTTCCTTCAATGTTGCCTTCTGCTAAACCCCCCAAAAAAACAAACTATTGCTGTTCACTCCAACACTAAAGTCCTCCACAATAGATCTAACAGTTATTTCCAAAAATGGCATTGTCATATCACCTGATCCAACCACTAAACTCTTAGGTGTAACAATTGACCACAACCTTAACGTTGACTCACACATAAATTCAACCATTAAATCAGTGAATAGAAAATTAGGTTCCCTTTACAGGATAAAACCTTTCCTTACCCCTGAAGCCAGAACAACCATTGCCCACACCCACCTGATCTCCATCCTCCTCTATGCCTCCCCCATTTATCCAAAATCTACCAAACAAAACCTATCCAAAAGCAACATTAACAAACTGGTAACCTCTTATAACAGCATTGCCAGATTTGCCACTGGCTCCCCATTTAGAACCCATCATTGTCACAATCTCAAACAGCTAGGATGACTGGAACTGCAAAATCAACTTAAATTTCAGCAACTGACTATCACCCACACAATTCTGTATCATCCCAGTAATACTCCGATACTTTATAGCCTTATCACCCCCTACAAAAATCTTACAACCCTTTGTTCAGCAGATAAACTACTAGTAACCATCCATAAGTCCCACAACAAAGCAGGAGATTCTCTTTTCTCTAACACCGTGGGTAAAACCTGGAACAGCCTTCCCAGCAAACTATCATCACTTGCCTCACTACCTCTTTTCAAATAAACAACTAAAAATACTCCTTAAAACGCAATGGCTATGCCCATGTTCTAATCCAGACTAACACCCATATTTTTACTCCACGTCCTCTCCTCTCACTATTGCTGATTCTTGTGTATACCTCCCTCCCAAATTTCATATTGTACTATTAGCAAACTTCCTCACTTACTGCCTTTTGCCAAGTCTTACTATAATCTAGCTCTTAGTATTAACTGTGTAACAAGCATTTTTACTGTGAACATATGCTTCCTCTATGTAAATATTAGTAACCTCTTGTTCACTTGGAGTGTAGAATGTTTTTATTCCTTTTTTGTTTTCAATACGATAATTGTCAAAACCTGTACTCTGTAATTATGTACCCAGTAGTAGTGAGTTGCTTTCTAAACTTTAAGACTGAGGACTGTAGCACACCCCATTCTCTGTAAATATGTATCTAGGAGTAGTGTTTTGTTTTTTTCTACTTATTTAGCTTAATGGAGCTTATCTCTTTAGCTTTTTTGACACCAATTATTCTACTTCTACTACCTTTCTATGGCTGTCTCCTCTAAAATTCTAAATACTTTGCTCTTTTCATACCCTTCATTACTGAGTCAATTTCCTTACACAACATAGTAACTAACTAATTCTTTTTCTTATCTATGATAAATGCTGCACCAAATGACTGAAGCAATAATCTTCAGAATGTTACCCTATCCTGCTTATTGCTGCTGAAATAACAAGTTGTACATGACTGTATAGTTATCAAATTGTTTTTGAATGTATAGTTATCTAACATCATAGTGTTACCTTATTTTGCTTACTGCTGCTGAAAATCAATTGTAAATGATTGTATAATTTTCTAATAGTATTGTGATTGTATAGGTATCTTTCTGCATTTTGTATTAACTGTTTCTTTCTCGGAACTTTTCTCCTCAGGCCTCTATTGAAAACGGACATATATCCAATTAGACTAGCCAGGTCAAGAAATGTAAAATAAATAAAATAAATAAATAAAATCTCCCCAGGCCTCTACTGAAAATGGACATGTATCTAGTTGGACTAGCCCGGTCAACAAATGTGAAATAAA
The DNA here is from genome assembly GCF_019279795.1 of Protopterus annectens. NCBI lineage: Eukaryota > Metazoa > Chordata > Ceratodontiformes > Protopteridae > Protopterus > Protopterus annectens. Next base: position 989,111,503 of record NC_056744.1, read on the forward strand.
ATAAAATAATAAGTAAATAAATGTGTGTGTGTGTGTGTGTGTGTGTGTGTGTGTGTGTGTGTGTGTGTGTGTGTGTGTGTGTGTGTGTAGGAATATTTGTTGATTATGGTTAGAGTAAGAGCTAGGGGAAGGGGATAGGTGTGTGTGTGTGTGTGTGTGTGTGTGTGTGTGTGTGTGTGTGTGTGTGTTTGTACTGTGTGCACTTATATGTTTATTTCTGTCTTGGTTAGTGGCCCTGTTAGAGAAAGAATGTTTAGAACCATAATATGTAGGGTTGGGGTTGGGGGATGGTCAGGGTTAGGATTAGCACACATGAGTAAGATGTGTGTGGGGGTGAAGCTACTTGTTAGGAGAACCTCTCTTTCTCCCTTATGGATTTAATAATGATAATCCTTTACATCTTGAGAAATTAGATCAGTTCGCACAATCTAAACAAATGAGGGATATTTCATATTTTTTTTAAAAACTGTTTTCATTCAAAATTTGAACACATTTATATAAAAGGTCAGGAAGTGACTGTATCAGCTTGTTCAATGGTCTAAGGATACACAGCAACTACCATTTGGATATTAATGCATGATAAGGGTAATATTACGGAAGCAGTAAGAACTACTGTGTGCTATGACTGCATGCCATCCAACAACTGATGGCCTTCACAGGGTTACTGCTCACATAGTTTTAAACAATGCTAAAAAATATCACCGTGGTCAGACAGCAAGTGGATGATACATTCTATGAGGATCTTAAACAAGAGATAAACTAGATCATGATGGTAATTCAGTCTTAAATAAGGCAATGATCCTCTAATTTCCATTACAAAGTGATGTACTTTTTACCATTGTCTCAAATAATAACTCTTTTTTGAAGTCTTAAAAGAGTTGGAGTGTTAGACACAATAAATAAAATTAAGTCAGTTGTAAAATACAGTAACTTAAGTATATGTCAAGCAGTAAAGACAAGATGTCACTATCACTTGAATTATTTTTTTAGGTGCAGAATTAATGTCATTTTGTATACCATAATAGTCTCTTAGCAAATATGAAGGCTTTAAGGATAAACTTCCATGTATTGTCTTCTGAAGTAAGTGTATGGCTTTAGTCCCTGTCTGTGAAGTAGCTAGCCTAAATGTGTGGAAGTCATTATAACCTTGCACTGCTAGTGTGTTCTCATGCCTCAGTGACTGCACATATGTCAGCATTCTCTAAGGAAAAGAGAGCTTCTACGGAGTGGAGTTTGTTGTTTACACTCCTAGAACTGAGCAGTAATATCTTTAAATTTTCTTGGTTTTGGTTTGCTATGTCAGAAGTACTTTCAGTTTGGCATTGCCTAAAAAAGGCACTATGGGGGAAGACAGTGTTTTAGCTAATGTTCGAAAGCCTAGATGGAGAGGTGCAGACTTTCCCTGGCAAAGCAGTGTGGTCTATTGACCATCTCCTTCCATGCTGACAAATATTGCACCCCCTTAGAATGACACCATAAGCTAAGCCAATTATTAAAGTCAATCATCTTTTGTTCATATTGTGGCATCATCCTTGGAGAAGGTAAAATGCTGCTCAATGCTGTGATCATACCAGCCTGAGACACATATTCATAGATCTCCATGATGTCACTCTTCATGTAGTCTAGGGAGGTACATCTCAGGTCATTTACTCCCACATGGACTATGACTGAGCTATATTGATAATTATGTTCCAATGACCTGAGTGCGTGCATAATGTGGTGGATCCTAGCCCCTGATAAGCAATTGACCACAACTTTCTCCTCACTCAGCCTGGTGAGAGGGACATTGGTGTTTCTCACAATGGAGTCTCCAATGAGTAGAATGTTGGATTCTGTTGTGGCTTGCCTTATGGGCTCAGAGATAGAGGCTCCATGAGATGTAGCTCTATGTGTTGATATGGGTGTTGTTTTTAAAGAGCGCATTTGGGGCTGCCGAGGATATTTCTTCATCTAGGAGGTCTTTGTGGTTTAGGAAGGTGACATCATTTAATTTCCTCAGCATATGTGGGTCAATATGTCTGCTTTGAATTGTGCATGATGGGTATAGCGTGTGTACTGCTGACAACCTTATTGACATTAGGAATACTTTTATGTCATAGCTTTGCCTCCAGTGATATTGTGTAAATGTATCTCTCACATACCATATCAGTTTGTTTGAGAATTAACTGGTTGTCAGTAAACATGAGGCAATTTCTACATTCCCTCAGGATGCTCATATCCACCAAGCCAGTAACAGAGACAGTAGGAAAGTTCACATCCATGGCAATAGACCCTTTTTTATTGATTAGACAGCGGGAGTGAGAATATCAGTCACTGGCAGGAGTATCTGATTTGCAACTGTGCGGACAATGCTTGTCACTGCAAATAATTATCCTATGTACAACTAGATACTGGACAAATTTCAATAGTGCTTTTCCAGGATAAATGTCACTCAAGGTGTCTGAGTCTGTACAGGGCACTGCCAAACACTTGAGGGAAAACTAATATGTTGACCCTGAAAATTTTAGGTTTAAGTATTTAGGCAGATATTCTGAAGTTAGAAACAAATCAAACAGTACTTACTGAAAACAAAGAATTAGCTTGTCAAGAATGATGAAAAGAAGGGAGTCGCATGAATGGCTACTGCCTGGCTACTACTGATGCTGGTCTCACTAGAGCTTCACTCTGTTGGAATGCAATGCTCCTTTGCTTCTTCTCTCACCAGAAGCAAAATGTTAGCACCAATCCCAAGATGAGTATCAGGCCACAGCCTGTATGGTGATCCACAGTCTTGTCCAAGATGAGCCAGGGGTCGGCTTGCAGCCTTTTCATGGTAGATGCCTTGAATAGCAACCAGACCAATGAGGAATGTTAAGGACAGACACTCATGCTTCAACCAGAAACAGTCAGGAATCAATGCACTCTGCTCCTTCTCTCACAAAGACCGTAATATATGCACAGGTTCCAAGCTGTCACCTATAAAGCAGTTTGAATAAACTGGAACAATGAAAAACAGCAACGAACTAAAAAAACACCAAAGTTCCACGACAGAGGAACCAAGCAGTAAAATAAGTGTAAAGTGTTTCATTAACATCCACTTTTCGTTCAAAAATCACTGAACTTCTTCAGACTGACATCGAACAACAAAGAAGTGACAAAACCTTTTTATACTTAATTTAAACATCACATGTTGGATTTAAAAGGACCAAACAGCTGTCGGGAAGCACCTAACATCACTGATGGGGAGTGTTCTATGAAACTCTCAAAGTACTACTACGTACAAGAATGTCAAAAACTTGTTTGCATAAATGCTAAAATACTAAAAATAAACAACTCTATAAAAACTGACACTATAAAGAAATATATGCTTGTCAAGTCGCTAAAACAAATGATAATAAACCAAAAGCAAAAATGAAATAAATCAACTTTAAAAATGTCAAATGACAAATTTCACCTTTGCATACTCCTTAGCTTCAGAATGCAAGCTAAACTGACTCTGTCATTAAGCCCCGGCCACAGAGCAAAGTTTTAACTGCCAAAGCAGTTCTGAATGCTCAAGCAGTAGCTGTAAAGGACCCCCTCTATTGTCAAAAGACATTAGACAGCCCTCAACACAGTTTCACATTTAGGGTGTTAGGACAGGTATCTTTTAACATTAGAGGGGGTCCTTTACAGCTACTGCTTGAGCGTTTAGAACTGCTTTGGCAGTTAAAACTTTGCTCTTACAGGTGGCCGGGGCTAAATGACAGAGTCAGTTTAGCTTGCATTCTGAAGCTAAGGAGTATGCAAAGGTGAAATTTGTCATTTGACATTTTTAAAGTTGATTTATTTCATTTTTGCTTTTGGTTTATTATCATTTCTTTTTAACAACTTGACATGCATATAATTCTTTATAGTGTCAGTTTTTATAGAGTTGTTTATTTTTAGTATTTTAGCATTTATGCAAACAAGTTTTTGACATTCTTGTACATAGTAGTACTTTGAGAGTTTCATAGAACACTCCCCATCAATGATGTTAGGTGCTTCCCGACAGCTGTTTGGTCCTTTTAAATGCAACTTGTGATGTTTTAATTAAGTATAAAAAGGTTTTGTCACTTCTTTGTTGTTTGATGTCAGTCTGAAGAAGTTCAGTGATTTTTGAACGAAAAGTGGATGTTAATTAAACACTTTACACTTATTTTACTGCTTGGTTCCTCTACCTATAAATCAGTTATTAGGCTTTCTAGTGTTCAGCAGTCTTCAAGAAATTATGCCCCTGTAATCCTTCTCTCACCAGGAGAAAACAGAAGCACTAATCCCAAGATGACTACTGAGAGGCAGAATGTGGGCTCTCCAATAACTGGTGGTCTTGTAATAGATGTTTAAAGGTAAGATGAAAAAAAATGATTTATCCTAAACACTGCATTGTGCAGTAAGCAGTTAGATATGAAAGTGGGCAACTTAATTCACTATTAAGTAACTAGAAACACTAGTTTTAAAAGAGCAAGATAGATTGAAAGGGGTGGGCACTTTTGTTCTCTGGTATCTGAGACACAGTGAGATACTACTCATTACCCAGTGTAGGGCCACAACTGGGTCCTGCCTCAGTAGGTGGAGCCATTGCTGGACTGGGACATGATTCAACTAGATGCCTGAGCATGGTCTCCATGAGGATGATTTTGGTATCTAACCTCCTGTCAAAGATATCCATAATGTCCACCAGATGCTGATTAGTGATAAAGGTGTCATCTCCACTCAGACCCTTACTGGCAGGTGCCATTGACACACTGACAGGCAATTCTGGTATGGCAGGAGGTCTGGAGGTAACAGTGGCAGGCTGGGACTGGGATGTGTTGGGTCAGCTGGTGGTGATGGTGGTGTTGGCACAATTGTTGTCACTTGTGGGGGCTAACAGACCTTGCCAGTGGGTTGGGTACTGTGCTGCATATAATAGTAAAATAAATGGAGAGAAACAAAACAGAAATGATAGACAAAGATGGTGAGAGAAGAAAAATACAAACATTGAAAACTGTATTCTAACTATTCTTGCTAATGATCACTTATAGATAGAAGATTAATTGCTAGGACTACTTAGCCAGAACACCATGCATCTATGGTCAGAGATGCATTGTGATGTCTGAGAATACTGTATATACTGAAAATAAACATGTTGTTCAAACAGATGTATTTCAACCACAGGGGATAGACAAAGCACAGCCAATAGTATTGTAAGTTGTCAAATGTCCAACAAACCAATAATGATAATCTTACATATATGGACTATGTAATGCTGCAGTGATACTAATAGTCAGAAAAGATTACATGGAATGATTCTCATGATCACAACAGTATGTTTGGTGCTGGGAACATAAACCACTGATATCCTCATCTATGTGTGGACAAAGACACTTAACATGACAATCCATCTGTCCATCTATAATGGAGGAGGCATGAAGAAACACTTCCAGCATTACATAGTCATGCTAATACCCTTGATCTATGCCATTACTGACATATGAGGCATGGGTATGTCAAAGTTATACATTATCTTTTAATGTCCGCTGCTACTGTTATTATTAAAGGCCAGACATTTTTATGACAGCACATATACTCATCCCAGCACTCTGGTAGGTGCTCCAGCCTGCTCATGTGTGTCTGCCTATGTTTTTCATATAAGCTCCGTGGCACACAAGATAAATATGTAGCACTACAGTACATATAACTAGATAGGTAGGGGTTCTAATCTCAAGCCTGCCAACTGTGTGTGAGTGTGATACCATTTACCCCTTATGTCTGGCAAATAGCACAGAGGGTTAAGGCTGTGAGCTGTAGTTTCTGTGGTACAGGATTTGATTCCCTTGACCTTCATTTGTTTGTTGTGCAACCTTTAGCAAGTCACATACTCAGACAGCACTAGGGGAAATTGGAAACTTGGCTAAGCTTCTCAATGGTCCTCTAGGACTGCAACCCTAGTCACTACTTAATTACTCCAGTCCCTTCAGGAGATAGAGGCATAGAAAGGGCATAATGAAAAAAAAGTGATGGCAGCATATAGTGGCTTGTTATTTGGGTGGCTAAAATGTTATTCTTACAGTATGGAGGTGATAATTGTGTCTTAAATTCTTCCTCTCATCAGCAAAGTAGGTCAGGATTGTGATGCCTCATATCACTGTAATATTGACAGCACTGTTGTTTGTGTGTGTGTGTGTGTGTGTGTGTGTGTGTGTGTGTGTGTGTGTGTGTGTGTGTGTGTGTGTGTGTGTTAGTCGTATACTGTGACCTGTGCCTGCAGGAGCCTCCAGTTGTACTCCTCATTGAGAAAGTCCTGACATTTTGTATGCCTCCTCACAAATGTCTCTGTTCTCTAAATGGAACACTACCCTTTACTTTACCAGCCTTGATATCTCATTGTGAGGAATATTGGGGAAAAATGCCAGACAATTGGCACCATAACATTTAAAGTGTCCAGCCCTACTGCACAATGGTGGGCATTGACGGGCACCTAATTTGCACAATAGATAGGAAATTCAGAAAATATTAGGTCCTCCATACTTGTGTATACAGTTGAGAATGCATGCTCTATAGAGACTCCATGTGATTGTTAAATATGGGGTTACAGTTCTCTCTACCTTAAAATAATTGGTTATCCTTGCACATATGGAGCTGCCCGCAGATGTTCACGTGTGTTTACAGGACTTAGTAGAAATCTCCACAATGTTTACTATGTGTGCTTATTGTAGAAATTGAGTGATTCAGAAACAAGAAAGAGATTCACCATAATTAGCATAGCAATCACACTCAGAGGGGTGAATACACACAACAGTCCAAGAACCTCTTCACACTAAGGAACAAATTTAGAGCACCAACTTCTAGCCAGGGTGGTAGTTCATCATGTGCACTTCCTGGTAGAGCCATCACCCTTCCTCAGCTGTGCAAATGAAAATAAATGAGCTCTGCCCTTTGGACTTTCTTAGTCAGTTTGCATATGGGTCTGTGCAGTCTGGTGAGAATTTTCCAACACACTGACCCTCTCTCTCTCTCTCTCTCTCTATATATATATATATATATATATATATATACATATATATATATATATATATATATATATATATATATATATATATGTATATATATATATTGTGAGTAGATCTGGGGTGTGCATGTTCTTTGCCATCTGAGTTGAAGTTATCACCTCAATCTACACCAGAGTTTACATGGTGAGTATATCTGGAATTTACACCCACTGTGGCAACAATACCCTGAAACCCAGTTATAGCTGTATATGGGGGCACAACAAGGATACCTACAGTATTAACACTGATCTTCACTAGGAGCTGTGCTGTTGTAGGCATCAAAGAGCCACAGTTCATGTTTCATAACTATCCACTGCAATCCTGCTCAGTACTGTGTAGCTGTATTACCGGGAGCTCATGCAAGAAGCAAACCAGCTGAAGTAGACAAAGAATCAGGTTCCGTAAGCACTATGTCCACAATAATCCAATTAAATAAAAAAAGAAACAAATCAAAAGAGTGGCCTTTGATATGTATATCTACAATGCCTACCTGAGTAAATCCAATCTTTCAAAAAAAAAAATCAGTCTCTGCATGTGTACTGCCAACACTAAATACAAAGGATCACAGGTTATCAGTGACAGTTCAGATTTACAGAATACTTCTATACTACTGTATGCTAATGCTGCAAAGAAAAATCTTGACTCATGAGTATCACTGCATAACATTGAGGAATTACTGTTAGCCCTTTGAAGGATTCAAAAACATACTTTATTGAATCCTTTACTTTCTCAGTCACTAATAAGTATTAATCTATGGGGGTTAATTTTCATGTGGATGAGGCCCCCATGGGAACATGAAAGAGAAGACAAGAAGATTAGACAAGAAGAGACAATTGCTTGAAAAGGTACAGATCATTCCATGTCAAAAGTGATATTGACTATCATCTTTTTTTCCCTGCAAAATACCAAATTCAGATGTAGCAGTGCAAGGGAGGATTGTGCACCCCCTTTGGGGATTGTAACATTTGTAAAGTTTGAAAGGATGCTCAATAAAGAGCCTGACAGCTTGAATTTATGAACAGCCCCATGAGTTCTTATTGTGAATGCATTCTAGAAAGATATGCATCACATGAGAAATATTTCTTGTCAATGACTGCTGTAATATTTAACATGTATTCCCCTAAAACATTTGCTTCACATTCTGTCTAATTATAAAACACACAGTTTATAATTATTCAATGCAATATCATTCATGATACTACAATAATTATTTTTTTAAATTAAGTCCAAGTCTAAGTTAAGCATGTCATGGGCTTTTTTACTTTTCTCATACTGAATAATTGCATAAGTGAATGCAGTTTTACTCTTTTAGTATCATAATACCCACACAAACTGTGCATATATATCAGGTTAGTTTCCGCAATGGTCTTTGGATCTAGAATATATAATTGGTCTGTCTCTCTGGAACTTTTTTGTGGTTTTCTCTATGCTTTTAACTCCTGCGCCTGCTGATCATCAAGCCTCCCTAGTTGGACTTGAGCTCATTTTTTAAAACCATCCAGAGGGCTATCATTCAGGAAGCTACAACGGTTGTTTGTGACCTTGTTGGTATCCCAGTAATGAGGACTTTTTTATTTTATGGCCTAATAGTCTCCCTTAGTCAGGGGTATATACAACCCACATAACTGCAGGAACCTGAATGCCTTCCCTATACAAATACATGTTCTGTGTGCATACTTAATGAAGGAAACCACCAGGTAATAGCTTGGTGAGTCACATGCATTCCACTTCCCCCAGACAATGGCCTGTCTCCTAACTCTGAAAATCTGGTACAACCAGTAGCTGGCTCTGCCTCATTCCCCCAGGATAGGCATGTCCATCCTTCCTGCTTGCCGCATCAAGAGAATCACTCAACTGCATAGGTTTGCATGGCAGCTGTTAACTAGTCACGGCCATGTTCATCCACTGTGACAGAGGTAAGAGCGGGAGGAGTTTAATCATCAGGCAATGTTAGTGTGTGTGTGTGTGTGTGTGTGTGTGTGTGTGTGTGTGTGTGTGTGTGTGTGTGTGTGTGTGTGTGTGTGTGTGTGTGTGTGTGTGTGTGTGTGTGTGTGTGTGTGTGTGTGTGTGTGTGTGTGTGTGTGTGTGTGTGTGTGTGTGTGTGTGTGTGTGTGTGTGTGTGAGTGTGTGTGTGCGCGTGTGTGTGTGTGTGAGTGTGTGTGTTTGTCTGTGTGTGTTTATGGGAGGGTGGCTGTCATACTTTTTAATGAGCAAAGTTGCAGCAATGAATCAGGGAGACCACTAGACACTAGGACCATGTCTAACACATGACTTGGGGGATATCATTAAACACTACAGCTAACTGTTAATATATGAGTCAGGTAGGACAACTAGATACCAGACTGATCTCTTCTTCCATGCCCTAAAGGCACTTAGACATAAAGGGGATCATGTGGGAAAATACTAGACACCAGGGAGAGCTCTTCATGAAATTTGCCATATCAGCAATTATACATAATGGGGATTGGTTGGGGAAACACTAGGCACAAGGGCTACTTTATACAGTGTACCTTAAAGGCACTTAATTTAAAAAATACTTAAAACATGGTGTGAAGATCCACTAGAAACAAGGGATAGTACTGTATACCATGCCTTAAAGGCACTAAAAGGCAGTCAATCCCACACCCTTGCAACAGTAAACTTCAGAGCTAAATCTCTGCACTAACTGAGAAGCTAGTGCAGTAAGGATTTTTTGGATTGGGGCTGATTAAGTTGTTTACCTCATAGACACAGAGTACATAGTTTGATTCCCATTTTTAGAAAAAATAGCTAAGCCTAAAATGTCCTGCAAAGGCAGCTAGCCTATTACTTACCTATGAACCTATATTTATTGAAGATCTTAGGCATTATATAATACCTGCAACAGTTTCTGACTGCTTTAATTTCTCCAAATCTTTTGGGTTTTTAATACCATAATGGGAATGGACCCCATTCCTTAGTCAAAGTATGATTAAAGTTCATAAAATTAGTATTGTTTCAATCTTTGATGTCAGCCAGAAGTGCTCTTTGCAGCACCCGCAATGTGCCCGTGTAATGACTCCTGCAATTCGTATGGAGTTGCATGTATCGGTAACATATCTAAATACGACTGTAGATTCTTTTTTATAAGACCTGTTGCTCCTATTACTATTGGAACTGTCTGGGCATCTTTCTTCCACATTGTGCTCATTTCTACCTGCAAATTCTGATATTTTATGACTTTGTGTCTCTCTGTATGCAAAACACTATAGTCATTGGGTTTAACAATTTCAATGATCAGTGCTCCTTTTGGACCACTATATCTGGTTTTCTTGCATCTGTCTTTTGAACTGTTGGTAATGGGTGAGCCCATGTGATACAGATGTCATCATTTTCTATGATGCTTTGTGGCTCATGATTCCAGTGTTTTTCAGCTACTTCAATATTATAATGTTTACACAATCCCCAGTGCAACAGTCTTGCCACATTATTATGCCTTTCAGTATACAGTCCTTCTGCCATTAGTATGTCACAGCCAGCAACAAGGTGTGCAACTGTTTGCAATTCTGTTTTACAAAACCTACATTTGTCTATTTCTCCCAAATATTTAATGGACTTTGTAAACAAACATCTATGCAATCCACTATCTTGGGCCCCCAATATTAACCTTTCATCTTTTGGTTTGAATTCGCCTCTCCTTAACCATTCGTGCATTCGATCCTGATCAACATGAAGTTGTTCCAGGAGTTTACTATACTTGAGCTATAGTTATACATTTTCCACATTTCTTGCTTTCTCATCTGATTCTTCACCTTTTATTCTTTCTTTTGTTTTTTGGCACATTCAGTTGCTGTCTGATTTTTATCTACTTCTGGTTTGATTTCCATTCATGTTTGACACTGATATGCTTCTGCTAGACTAAGTAGGAAGTTATCTTAGATTTATTCTCCTCATGTTTCAAAACTTTCACTATGTTTGGGTCTTATGAGGTCAGCAGATATGTATGCAGTCCCACGATAGCAGATCTATACATGTAATCAATTTCAAGGAGGCCCATACCACCTTCAGACCAGGGGAATATATAATCTTGGTATGCACTGATTTTTATAAATAATTTGATGAGCATGAAGCATCCTTCTTGTTTCCCTATCTAATCTATTCAACACCTTTTGGGATCAGTCAATCACTCCAAAACTGTAAGTTAGGACAGGAAGAGGAAATTGTTTTATAGCTTGAACTTTGCTACTAGATGTTAACACTGTTTTCAGGATCAATATAAGTCTTCTAAAATATTCCTTACTAAGTTGTATTCATATTTGTTCATGTTTTATTGTTGATCCTTCATCAATTCCCAAATATTTATACACTCCCTCTTGCTAAAGTTCTTTTATATCACATTCTTGTCCCAAACTGATGCTTTCTTGGTGCTACAGTTTTCCTGCTTTAAAGGTTGCTTTTGCACATTTATCAAGACCATATTACATTCTTATATCACCTGAAAAATTTTTGACTACTTGCAGTTGTGCTTTCAGTTCCTCATCTGATGAGCTATACAGTTTTAAGTCATCGACAAAGAGAAGATGAGAAGTGCTTACACTTTGTTGCTTTCGGCGGGCTAAATTATAGCCATGACCTAATCTGTTAAGCAGGTAAAAGAGCAGCAATGACAGAGAGTCACCTTGGAATATCCCCTTTATCTCTGGAATAACAATTTGTCCTTTATCATCAGCCTCATCTGCATCAAACAATTCAACCCCTCCCCTACCCTTCCTTCCAGTACTAGCATTCCCACCTCCCCTCAACTATTACCTACAATAGAGCCATCCCATTCAACTTCCCCCTCTGCTTCATATTCAACAATATTGTAAAGCTCTAAAAACAATTATGCCTATAAAACCTCTTTGCGCCATAATCCTAATATTTCTCTTCCTCTCCCTATCCTGCCTTACCCTTCTCACAAGTCCTCCAAATACTAATCAGTCTCCTCATTTTCATACAACCCACCCATTCCCCATAAATAACAAGCACTCCTTAATCCTCATATCCCTCTACATCTACTTCTTCAACAACTTCATCCTTTTTCCTTTCAAACTTATTTCCATCTATGACTACTCCTCCCCAATCCCAAGCAAGCCTACCCTTACCTAGTACTTATCTCTCAAACCAGATACAAAGAACTCCAAACACCTCTATTCCCAGATCTGTCACCTCATCACCATCCTTCTCTCTGGGGACATCCACACTAACCCCCGTCTCTCTTCACCACATAACCCTGACATACCCCTACTCAACCCCCCTCAAACAGAAAACCCCTTCTTTTCACAACAATAAATGCTCAGAGTTTATGTAATAAGATCCCTAACATCCATGCATGGCTTCTCCATAATCAGCCAGACATCCTGTCTATCTCAGAAACCTGGCAAAAACCCATATCAAAGACTCTGAAATTATCCCTACCAACTACCACATCATTAGAACAGACAGGACCCATAAGAAAGGTGGTGGAGTGGCACTCCTCTACTCTTCCTCCCTTTCAGTTACCCCTACAATAACCAATTCCCCAATTTGCCAGTGCTGAACTAACCCTGGCCCTACGTCAGCTGAACAAACACAAACATATATGCATAGCTGCTCTCTACATACCTCCCGGAGACAATATCCCTATTCTTGAGGATATCCTGTCCTGGTTCTCCTCTAACATTACCAATTAAAGCATAATTCTTGGTGATGTTAATATTAACTGGACCTCCTTCCAATCTCCCACAAGCTCCCTAAACCTCAACCTTTATGACTTCTCACAGTTAATCAACTCTATTACAAGGTCCTCCAAGGACTACTCCACCAGTAGCACCCTTGACTGGATTCTAATCTCTCACCCTCAATACATCACAGATAGCGGTACCTTACCTGACTCTCTTAGTGACCACTTTCCCTCTTTCACTCATCGTCTCCCTTCCTCCTTACAAATACCTCATACTTACATATCTACACACTCCCTAAAGAACTTAAGCCCTGAAAAATTCTCTAACTCTCTAAAAAACAAACTGGAACCCACTCAAAACATTCCCATTAGACAATGCTGTCACCCACTTCAATACAACATTCTTAAACCTATTAAATACTCTTGCCCCCCCAAAAAAAAACAAAAGAATAAAAGGTAACTCTGCCCCATGGTTAACCAAAGATACCACAACCTTGATGCATCTACGAGACAAAGTCTGGAAACACTACCAGAAGTATAAAAAAACCCTCCTCCCTAAATGACTTTAAAGTACTTTGTAATAAAGTCAAAAACGTATCATATCCAACTGCAAGTCCTATTTCTCTATACTACAAAACAACTGCAAGACAAACCCCAAAAAGTTCTGGAATGGCATCACCACCCTCCTCAATCCTGGCAAAAAAGACAATCCATGCCTGAATCAAATGCCTCTAACTTGGCCATAGCCACTGAATTTAATTCCTTTTTTATTGAGACAATAGCTAAACTAACATCCTTTACTAACAATGCCCCACCTTCATCCTCTCCTATCCCTTCCTCTAGCAACACAACCAGCTCTCTTCCCCTCCCTTCTCTATCAAACCCATATCTATATCTACCATAAAAAAACTCCTTATAAACTTGAAACGTTGTTCTAATGCCCCAATGATCTTCCCTACTACTTTTTAAAAACAGCTGCCGAAGCCATTGCTTTCCCTATCTCCAGTCTAATAAACCGATCAATCCAAGAAGGCTATGTTCCCCAACTCTGGAAAAATGCCTTTATCATACCACTTCACAAAGGGGGCAACAATAACAGTATTTACAACTTTTGTCCAATTGCCATCTTATCCCCCATCTCAAAAATGCTAGAAAAATACATCCACATATAACTTTTACACTACCTCATAGATAACCATCTGCTTACACCCACACAGCATGGGTACAGACCTGGCCACAGTACTACCACCGCTCTCCTCTCCTTCTTGGAAACAATCAATAAAGCTTGTGATTCTGGCTATCTAGTATCTACCCTTCTTCTAGACTTATCCAAGGCCTTCGACACCATCTCTCATGACCTTCTTCTATCCAAACTCTCCAATATTAATCTATCCATCTCTTCTACCAACTGGTTCTCTAGTTACCTCTCTGATAGCCAGCAGGCTCTCAAATGAAAAAAAAAAAACACTTCCTCCTTTCTTACCACCCCTACAGATGTACCCTGGGGCTCCATATTAGGTCCCTTAAAGTTCAACATCCTTATAAATGACTTCCATCTGTCTATCCCCAAGGCTAATCTTGTCCAATATGCAGATGACTCTACAATCATCTGTTCTGCCACCACCATCTCCTCTCTCTTAAAACTAACTCAAGAAGTCTTCTCTACCACTGAGCACCGGAGATCAGATAACCACTTAGCACTCAATGCATCAAAACAAAACATATGATATTCACTCCCTCTAAAAATACCATTATCGACAATAACTCTTTTATTATTACCAGCCAAAGCAACTCCTCTCTCGAGATAGTTTCCCATACCAAACTCTTAGGTGTCCTCATCGAGAAAACTTTTTGATATCCACCTACAAATAAATATCAAAAAAACTCATAAGAAACTTGGTATGCTTTGCCGCCACTCTTGCTACCTCACCCCCTCCACTAGGTCTGTCCTCTCAACTACATACCTCATTCCTTCCCTCCTATATGGTGCCCCTCTACTCACTAACCTACAAGCTTCACTAAAGACTAAACTCTCTTCCTGTTATAATAAAATCTCCAGGTTTGCCACTGGTTACAAATCCTCATCCTAGCACTGTAATGCCCTTCTCAAACTAAATTGGCTAGAGCTCCTCAATTATCTTACCTACATCCAACTTACTCATGCCCACAAACATATCTTCCATCCGTCTCTCTGCACCTTTCTAGCCTCTTCACTCAAAATGCACCTACCCAATAGAGTCTTGAGATCAAATAACCAAAATCTGTTTGAACTACACAAGCCTGCACTCCCACCATGCAAATAACTACTATCCTTTTCTCTAGCACGGCTTTGGAACTCCCTGCCACCTCTCATCTGAACCACCCTTAATCACCCTACCTTTAAAACCTTGCTTCATTCCTATCTCATATCCCTATGGGAATGTTCCTGCTCTCACCCTACATAACTACCTTCTAAGCTACCTTTACCCTCTCCCCCCTTTCTTCACACCCCCTCTGACTTTGCTTACACCACTTATTCTTCTATCTCTTTTTTCTTACTTGACACCTAATCTGTTCCTATCCCCTGTATACTCTGCTGCAACTCTTATATGATCTTCTTTCAGCTTTTCCCAGTTAGGGATCGTCACAGCAGATCACCCATCCACTCTTGATTGACAGTGGAGTTTTACAGTGTCAAGTTGGTAGCCCGGTGCCCAGCCTTCCACAGAAGTCACACACGCATGCACTCACATCAGTTTAGAGGGTCCAATCCACCTACAACATGTCTTTGTGATGGGGGAGGAAACCAGAGCACCCAGAGGGAACCCATGCGACCACAGGGAGGACATGCAGATTCCATACAGAAGGCACCCCTACCAAGAATCGAACTGGAGAACCTCTTGCTGTGAGGTGGCAATGCTAACCGCTGCACCACAGCGGCTGCCCTTATAACTCTTATATGATACTTATGCAAATCTCCTTCACCTCTGTTTTAGATTTACCACTGTATGAACTAAGATATTTTGTAAATACATAATGACATGTTGTGTTTTATCTTTTCTCTTGAAAATTGTAAACTTTATTACTCATTTTTATGATTTGTTTAAATTTTATGTTTTTACGGAGCGTTTCTCCCCGGGACTCCATTGAAAACAGGCTCTTCTTGGTCCAATGGACTATCCCGGTAAACAAACTGTAAAATAAGTACAATAAATAAATAAATAATGGCTTAAATGCAAAGTGGTTTGCCACTGTTTCATGGTTGCTGTGATGTAGTTTATCGGTGTAGGGTGTATCTTAAACATTTGTAAGCACTCTTTTTTTCATGAATGTGGGCTACTGTCAAATGCTTTTTTGTAGTCTATCCATCCCATACTTAGGTTCTTCCCCTTTTTACAGTTCACCACTATGACTTTATTTAACAACAAATGATCTTTTGTTCCATATGACTTTCTATCATTCCCCTTTTGTTCTATTGCCATAATTCAGTTTTCTTCTAAATGACTATAAACACTGTCAGCATCAATTCCAGTGTGTACTTTGGTCATGGGGCCACTGTTATTTGCGATATACATTTCTGAGGTGCAGGCTAAAACCAGTGGGCTATGGTTGACCAGGTTTGCAGATGACTGCAAGCTGGGTGCTGTCATCAATTCCCCTAGTGATGTGGATATCATCCAAGAGAGCTTCATCCAAACGAATGACTGGTGCCAGAAACATGGCCTCAAGCTGAATACCAAAAAATACATCATCATCCCCTTTGGGGAGAGTGATGTCCCCACAAATTATCCCATTAAAAACAATGTCCTAAGCACACAATCTGTCGTGAGGGATTTGGGCATCCAGGTTGATAGCAACCTGACTTTTGACCACCATGTTGCTTCCGTTGTAAAGAAAGCTTTCTACATGCCCACCTCATAAGTAAAGGTATTTCATCCAGGGACAAGGAGGTCATAACATCCCTGCATTTTTCCCTTATAAGGCCCATTATTGAGTACAACAACCAGTTCGGCATGTACCTCTCAAAGCACATGCAGCATCTGGAGAGACCACAGAGGTTCCTCAACAGGAGAATCCAGGGCCTCAAAAATCTATCATACACAGATAGGCTAAAGGCCCTATCCTTGTACTCAGTTTCATACAGACTCATCATAGGTGACCTCTGTCTGGCATACAAGGCGACCTGGGACCCTGCCTTGATGGGACTGCTGCATATCCGCAAGTCAAACTCCATTTGAGAAACCCACAAACGTGGCCTCAACCTGGTCTGTGACATCAATAGGACTTGTTGGCAGGACAGATTTGTGTCCTAAAGTCTCCCCCATCTGTGGAATAGACTCCATTTCCACATCAAGCAGAGCACCTCATTACCCCCGTTTAAGCGTAACCTGGATAACTGGATGGGAAACAGAAAATACATCCCTGAGATTTTACCTGTGTCCCTGCTGGACAGGGGCATCAAGTGCTGACTTGTCTAAACATGGGCTAAATGCTTGGCTAGGCTTATAAGTGCCTCAGGGCCAGTAGCCTAGTAACTTCCTATGATCCTATGATATGTCGGAAGGCAAGTTACTGGTCTATAGTTTTTAGGGTAGCTTGCAAGTTCACTCTTAAGTAGGAGCATTGTTTGTCCTGTCGTTAGCCAGGCTGGTGTCTGTTTGGGGTGCGCATATAAATAGTTCTTACTCATGGCTAATTCTTTATGCAAAGATGTTAATACTTTTAGTCAGAATTTAGCTATTGCATCTGGGCCTGGTATTTTCCAATTAGAGGCTTTTCTTAAGTTTGTTTCAGTCTCTCTCGCCATTACTTCATCCCATTTTATATCCTGTACATTTGAACTTCTTATCCTTTCTTTTGCTTCTTCTATCCATTTGGAATCTTTGTTATGTTCCACAAGATTTTCATAAATATTTCTCCAAAATCTATCTATTTTTTCATTTTTTGGTGGCCTTTCAATTCCTTTTACCTTGTTTCCCAATTTAAGAACCCGTTTTCAATGGAGTCCTAGGAGGTTTTGTCCAGGAGGGTGTGTGGTGGATTTTAAAGGTAGAAGAGAGTGAGGGGCAGAGGGTTGGCTGGAAAATTCTCTATAAAACTTTTCTGGGTCATCAGGATATTGCTCATTTTGTATTTTTCCTTTATATTTATCTGAGTATCTTTGAAGTTCTTCTACCTGTTCTGATACTTTTAATTTATTATTTGTGATGGTGCATGATAAATCCTGGTCCATTATAATACTGCACATTGCTTTTATCACATCTATCTTTCTGTGTATTTTTGTTGATCTGTTACTTTTTCTAACAGTGACACTCCTTGTCTTAATTTCTTTATAGTTTTCTCTATTCAATACTTCCATGATGACATTTGATTTCTCCCTGTCCCTTCCATTACTACCCTGTGTTGTTGTGGTAGGACTTTATCTGTTATTAATTTGACTGCACAGTAATGCATCCTATTTACTCCTGTTGTGTCGGATGAATCTCCATGAACAGTTCTAATTACTGCGTTCATTTGTTTTATCAAACTTCTGACTTTTTGGGTTTTATTGACCTTCTGTTTCTATTTCTTTCATTGATCTTAATATGTCTATCCATCACACTTAAATCAAGCAACTCTTCTCTTAGATACTTTTCTTCTAAACTGAGGGCATATTTTTTATTTGCCATTTCCTGTGGGCATTCTATAGAAAGTTCCAGAGTGTGTTCCTATGCCATGTTCTCTTCAGTTTCACCCTGTGTCATCCGTTGCTCTTTCATATGGGAAATGACTGGTCTGTCACTCCCTGACATTGTCAGA